>NC_135329.1:76103855-76313902 GCF_023851605.1 Tamandua tetradactyla | reverse complement strand
GAACTATCTGATGTTCTGGAGAGGCTGGGCTAAGTTTTAAGACTTATCTGGACAAGGAACCCATCTGGAGTTTGTAGGTTTCTGGAAAGTTATTCTAGTGCCTGGAAACCTTGTTGAATCTTATACATTGTCCAAGGTGTTCTATTAGAATTGGCTGGAATGGTCCTGGTTGGAATTTGGCAGGTTATGATAGGTAACAAGGTTAAACTGAAGCTTGCATAACAGCAACCTCCAGTGTAGCCTCTCAACTCTATTTGAACTCTCTGTGCCACTGATACTTTATTAATTACACTTATTTCTTCTCTTTTGGTCAGGATGGAATTGTTGATCCTACAGTGCTGGGTTTGGATTCATCCCATGGGAGATGGCAACATCTCCCATGTTGCCAGGGAGACTTTCACCCTGTATGTCATGTCCCATGTAGGGGAGAGGGCAATGATTTCACCTGCAGAGTTGGGCTAAGAGAGACTGAGGCTACATCTGAACAACAACAGAGGTCCTCCAGAAGTAACTCTTAGGCATATCTATAGGTAGTCTAAGCTTCTATGCTACCTACACAAGCTTCACAAGAATAAGCCTCATGATCAAGGGCATGGCCTATTGATTTGGATATCCCTAAAGTTTGATGCAGTATCAGGGAATTCCCTGATGGTAATGTTTAATAGTTTCATATTTTTCTCCCATCACTCAGGGGACTTTGTCAATACTTTTTGATTATCTTCTTAATTACTCTAGGATGTTTCCAGGCATTACAACAATCTATATAGGGTTAAAGGACCTCTTTCTCATTCTGTGCTCCCTGTATTTCAATTGCTCAAATAAGCTATACAGATAGGTTGAGTTAGATTATGCACTACAGAAAAGTTCAGTTCCAGATAAAGTAAACCTTTCTTCCATTGGTCTCAAAGAGTATGTGTGGTTAAAAAACATAGACACTGTGTTCCTTACCCCTATGTTCTGAATTACTTTAATCCCAACCTGTTTGTCTTTGTTCTTATCTCTAAATACCAGATCATGTATATAAAACAGCCTCTCAAAATCCAGACATAATAATCACCACTCAAGACTTAATGTGTCTGCTTTAAAAGCTTACAATCTAGGCTCCTGCTTTCTTATAACATTTTCTAAAGGTGACCATACCATTGTTGTTGTTTTTTTGTTTCTGGCTTATTTTGTCTCACCAAAGGTCTCACATGTTCATTCACCTTGTTTCATGCCTCAAGAGATTATTCTTTTTCATAGCAGCACAACCTTCATTCATAAGTTTACACCAACATTCACCAATCTACTTCTCCATCAATGCATCCTTCAGACACCTGCATTCATTGAGCATCATGTAGAGGGCCCAAAGTCCACAGTCCATTAACATTCTCAATTTTAGATAATTTCATCATTCCCAAAAGACAGAAAGCCAATAAACACACCCTCACCAAATAGGAAATCTAAACCTTCTCTTAACACTTGTCCTTCACCCCAATATTTACCTCTGCTGTTGCTGTGGTGGTGCTGATGGTTTCCTTTTGAACATAGCTCACAGCATGTAATAGCAGGTTTCCCCTATACCCTGAGCTTATACACTCTTTATACAAGGATCATATCTTTGAAATAATTCTTACAAGAACTCATTCATATTTCTAGTATGTGTCAGGGGAACATGTAGATCTTACAACCCCTTTCAACCTTCTTCATCTTCAATATGGCAATATTACTTATAGACCCACTAGAGAATCACCTTCACTCCTATTCCCTTACATTGGTGTTCAATCTCATTAGCTAATGGGTCACCCATCTCTAGCTTCTATGTATTTCTAAATCCCCCATATTTTGTATTATAAACCACTGAATACACCTTTATGTTGGTCATAAAAGTGGAATCATACAGTATCTATCCTTTTGTGTCTGACTAATTTCACTCAGCATTATGTCCTCAAGGCTCATCCATCTTGTCATGTGCTTCAGGATGTCATTTTATCTTACCACTGAATAATATTCCATCATATGTATATACCACATTTTGTTGACTGACTCATCTATTGATGGGCATTTGGTTTGTTTCCATCTTTTGGCAACATGGATAGTGCTGCTATGAACCTTGGTGTGCAAATGCCGGTTTGTGTCACTGCTTTCAGCTCTTCTGGATATACACCAAGTAGTGCTATTGCTGGGTCAAAGGACAACCCAATATTTAGTTTCCTAAGGAAACACCTAAGAGTCTTCCACAGTGGATGCACCATTATACATTTCAACCAGTAGTGCATAAGTGTCCTCATTTCTCCATATCCTCTCCAACATTTATCACTTCCTGTTTGTTTAATATCAGTCATTCTTATAAGTGTGAGCTGGTATCTCATTGTAGTCTTGATCTGGATTTCCTTATAGCCAGTGAAAATGAGCCTATCTGCATGTGCTATTGAGCCATCTGTATTTGCTCTTCAGAAAAATGCCTATTCATATCTTTAACCCATTTACAATTGGTGAGTTATATGATATCTTTATAAATATAGAGTATCAAAACTTTGTCTAAAGTGTGATTTCTATATATTCACTTCCATTGAGCTGGCTGCCTCTTCACTTTTTTTGACAAAGTCTTTTGGGGCACAAAATCATTTGATTATGAGAAATTCCCATTTATCTATTTTTTTCTTTCATTGCTTGTACTTTGAGCATAAAGTTTAGGAAGCTTCCTCCTGTTACTAGGTCTTGAAGATGCTTCTTACGTTTTCTTCTAGAAGCTTTATGGTGCTAATTCTTATGTTTAGGTGTTTGATACACTATGAGTTAACTTTTGCCTTGGGTATAATATAGGGGCCCTCTTTCATTCTTTTGGCTATTGATATCTAATTATCCCTTGCCCATTTATTGAAAAGACTGTTTTGTCCCAGTTCAGTGGATTTGGGGGCCTCATTGAAGAGCAGCTGACTGTAGATTTGGTGGTCTATTTCTGCATTCTCTATTTGATTCCATTGGTCAATACTTTTATTCTTCTGAAAGTACCATTCATCTATTATCTTTTTACAGTCATTTTCTATTGTGGTTTAGAGTTACACCCCCCCCCAAATAAAAACAAGTTCATAATCTTAATGATTGCCTGTGAATATGAACCCATAGTAAATAGGACCTTTCAATGAGATTATTTTAGTTAAGGTGTGGCCCACCTCAATCAGGATGGCTTTTACTCTTATTTCTGGTCATTTATGAGTAGAATGCAATTCAGACACATAGAGAAGCCAGAAGTTAACATAACCCAGAGATGCCAGGAGAGGCTGCCCTATACATTGCCATGTGGCAGAGAATGAAAACGAAGGGTTGCTGGCAGCCAGACCCCACCACCTTCTATGAGAAAGCATCACCTTTATGACACCTTGATTTGGGACTTTTTGTAACCATGGGCCCATAAATTCCTATCATTTATTCTAACCCATACATGCTATTTGCTTTAGCAGCCAGGAAACTAATGTACTTCTTTTGCCTGGCCTTATTAAACAGCAGTTTTGACATGTTTTATCCATTGCTTGGGTTGTTCCCCAAGAAGTTATGGGTATGGGTTAAATCATGATGCCCCAGAAAGTCATGCTTAAGTTCCTGTCCCATGAATGTGACCCTATTTGGAAATAAGGTTTTTGCAAATGTGATTAGTTAAGATGAGGTCAAATGGCATCAAGGTGGGTCCCAACCCCATACAGACAGTTCTTTGTAGAAGAGAAGAGACAGAGATCCCAGGAGAGAAGGCCTTGTAGGCAGGGAGGCAGGGATGACTTGAGGTGGCCCTAGGCAGAGGACACCAAAGACAGCCATTAGCCATCAGAAATGGCAAGGAAGTGCTCTCACCTGCCAGCCTTGAAGGAGCCAAGGCCATACCTTGATTCTAGAGCTCAGCCTCCAGAGCATCCAGAACTTAGCAAGAACTATGTTCCTGTAGTTCTAGGAAACTGAAGTAGTCATTTTCTGAAACTGTGTTTTATTTTATGGTGTACTGTCTGTCTCTCCCCCTACAATGTAAACTCCATGTGTCAGAGGCAGGGTCTTTGGGGTTCATTGCTATGGTTAACCCCCGATCTTAGTCTGAGATATTGTAAATAATCAAGAAATACTCCTGAGAGGGAGGGGGAAGGGGAAGGGAAAGAAGGAAGAGAGGGAAGGAGGGAAAGTGAATTTGCTCCATAAGCCCACTTCTTCTACCCACTCTAAGGCATGAAGAGAATTTTACTGTCTCTGTGAATAACGTAACACTTTGTGTTTTGTAAAGTGAGGTCACTATAGGTAGGCTTTGGGAAGGAAGTGGATGTAATGCTGGCAGATTAGATGAGAAGTGAGCTTCCCATGGGATCTTGGGCAAGCCATTGAGTCTGGAGACAGAGGGCAGAGTTGGGAAGATCTAGGCACAGATTTGGGCACTGGGAGAGTTAGTCAAGGTCGAGCACCAGGATGTAAGTCCAGTAGTTAAAAGTGTCAGAAGTTATGCCTTGGCGGTTTGGTGACCAGAGTAAAGGAGAGGCTAGCCCTAATCTGCTTTGACCTGGGATGAGATGTTGACATTCAGAATCTCTAGGGAATATTAAGAGAAAAAAGTAAGGTTCAAAATATGGTATAAAGATATTATGTGTAATTTTCTTACACAGACCCTCTTTGGAAAAATGCATATGAATCAGTAAGATAGCTGCCTCTTGAAGGGAGCAGGTTGATGGCAGTAATGGTGAGAGGTAGACTTACCATTCAATGTATCAGAGTATTGGGCATAACGTATATTCTATGGGCAAAAAATGATAATTTCAGATTAGTTTAAATCACAAGGAGAATTCTAGTAGCAATAAAGCAGGAGTATAATTATGAGTACTTCTTATTTGTTCTATAGTTGAAAACAGAGGAAATAGCAATATTATTTTGTAAAAGTCTCTTCCACCAGGAAATGAAAAGGAAAACTCTTAATTCTTGAGTCAAAGAAGAAATAAAAACTAAAATAGCAAGAATTCTCCATGCAAACTCTGTTGAAATTTTAAATACCAAATTTTGTTTATGCTCAATTCTTAACAAAATACCAACCCACTGAACCCAATGGCATACTGAAAAATTTAAACATAATAACCAAGTGGGATTCATTCTAGAAATGCAAGGATGGTTTGATACAGCAATCTACCAGAGGGACTCTCAGCAGGACTTCAGCCTGGGAGGGCAGAACACAGAAGAGCAACAAGGAAGGGCTTCCAAAATGAAGGATCAGGAAGGGAACCTCAAAATCTTCCCCCAAATCAGCAAAAACTAGGCATAAAATGCCTAAGTCAGCTGTTTGGGGACCTACAGCACAGGGGAGGACATTTCAAGGCCTAAGACAACCAGGAACAAAGAGCCTGAGAAAACATACACAGAGACTGTGTGTGCTGGTTTGAAAGGATGTATGTACCCTAGAAAAGCCATGTTTTAATCTTAATCCCATTTTGTAAAGGCAGCCATTTCTTCTAATCCCTATTAAGTATTGTTTGTTTGAAACTATAATTAGATCATCTTCCTGGAGCTGTGACTTAGGGAGTCACATCTTGATATAATCTTGATGTGATCTTGATGTGATCTTGAGTGATCAAGAGTAGGTGTTAAAATGGATTAGGTGGAAATGTGTCTCCACCCATTCAGGTGGGTCTTGATTAGTTTACTTGAATCCTATAAAAGAGAATGACAAGAGAGAGCCAAGAGATTCAGAGAGAGCTGAGAATGCTGCAGCACCACGAAGCAGAGAGTCCACCAGCCAGCGACCTTTGAACATGAAGAAGGAAAACACCTCCCAGGAAGCTTCATGAATTAGAAAGCCAGGAGAGAAAGCAGATGACACACCAGCTTCACCATGTGCCTTTTCAGCTGAGAGAGAAACCCTGATCATGTTCACCATGTGCCTTTCCACTTGCGAGAGAAACCCTGAACTTCTTCAGCCTTCTTGAACCAAACTAGTAAACTAGAACACTGTGTTTCCAGCCCTGGGTCCTGGTGCCCCGCCCCATCCACAAGGGAAATAGCAGTGGACAGCCTGACCTTAGCCTGGGAATAGCTGCAGACAGGGGAGTTGGGGAAGTCCTCCATTCCAAGAAAAATGGAGAACACAGCACCACATTGAGCCAGATTTTAGCAGGTGAAGTGAGTGCCCAGGAACCCATAGTTTCAGCCCTGCCTTGTCAGATGCAACCTGGGCCCCAGAAGGCAAACAGCTACTGAGGACCATTAAGTCACTGAACAGCACCATCTGCTGGGAAGGCAGGAAAGTACAGGGGAACTGCAGGGTCTTTCAGAGCTTCCACAGACCCTGTCCCAGGCCCACTGGAGCTGGGTGACACCCCTGGTGTGGAACTAGGCCCTGATTTAGCTGAGAAATGCTGATGACTCAACTGTCAAAGCAGAGCCCTGATGCAAACCCAAGCAACAACTAAACTCTAGACAAGAGAGAAAAAATCAACTTTCAGAACAGACCCATCAAGATAATCAAATGACTAAATATCAGTAAAAAATCACAAGACATGCTAAAACTCAAGAAGAAATTGCCCAATTTAAGGAACTGATCAAAAACTGTGAAGTGATACAGAATCTGGAACAACTAATCAAAGTTGTGCAAACAAATCTCCTGAATCAATTCAAAGAAATGAAGGAAAATGTGGATAAAGAGATAAAGGATATTAAGACATTGGAAGAGCTTAAAGAATAAATTGAAAGAATACATAGAAAAAAAGAGATATTATGGAAATCAAAATCACTATAGATGAAATTAAAAATACACTGCAGATACACAATAGCATCTTTGAAAAAGCAGAAGGTAGAAACAGTGATCCAAAAGACAGATCAACAAAATTTGAAAAGACAAAAGAAGAAGCAGACAAAATTTTTTTTTAATTTCATCAGGGTCTCAGGGAAATGATTGACAACACAACATACACAATTATATGAAGGTAGTGTTATGATATATATAAGATACTGAAAGAGAAAAATTGCCAACCAAGAATTCTCTATCCAGCAAAGCTGTCCTTCAAAAATGGGGGTGAGTTTAAGATATTTACAGGTAAACAGAAAATGTGAGAGTTCATTAATAAAATCCTGGCCTACAGAAACCACTAAAGGTAGTTCTGTCAGAGAAAAGAAAAGACAGGAGAGAGAGGTCTGGAGAAGGAAACAGAATGGAAAAATGTTAGTAAGGGTATTTTAAAGGATTAAAAGAGAAAAATAGATTTGACAAATAAAAAAGAAAGTATAAATTGAGAACTGTCTTTACAATACAGAATTTAATAGATTAAACTCCCTATCAAAAGATACAGATTGGCAGAATAGGTTAGGAAATATGATTCCTCTATAAAATGTTTACAAGAGACCCATCTTAAACCCAAAGATACAAATAGATTGAAAATGAAAGGATGGGAAAAAATACTCCACAGAAGTGGTGGCCTAAAGAAAACCTGTTTAGAAAACCTGTGTGCTGGTTTAAGAATATCATGTACCCCAGAAAAGCCATGTATTAATCCTAAACCAATCTCATGGGGGCAGATATTTCTTTAAATTCTGATTTAATATTGCAGGGTAGAAGTGTTTGATTAGATTATCTCCATGGAGATGTGACACACCCAATGGTGCATGTGACTTTTTGATTAGATGGAGATGTGATTCCACCCATTCAAGGTGGGTCTTGATTCGTTTACTAGAGTCTTTTATAAAAGGAAACATTTGAAGAGAGCTCAGAATGAGATATAGATGTTTGGAGATGCTTGGAGCCTAGCAGACATTGCTATGTGCCTTCCCATGAGATGTTAAGCAAACCAGAACCTAGGGAGAACCAAGGGAAGCCAAAAGATGAAAGCCAGCTTTGGAAAGGCAAAATGAAGAATGTCCACAGAAACAGGGGCTGAAAGTAATGGAGCTGAAGAGCAAGGGACCAGCAGATGCCAGCCACTGACTACCCAGCTGATAGAGGCATTCCGGATGGCATCAGCCTTTCTTGAGAGAAGGTAACTTCTTGTTAGTGACTTAGTTTGGGCATTTTCTTGGCACTAGAACTATAAACTTGTAACTTTTAAAATTCCCTTTTTTAAAAGCCATTCCTGTTTCTGGTATATTGCATTCTGGCAGTTGAGCACACTAATACAGGTAGTTATACTATTATCAGACAAAGAGACTGTAAATGCGAAAAAAAGTTATTAGAGATAAAGAAGGACACTATATAGTAATAAAAGGGGCAATTCAATAAGAAGAAATAACAATCATAAATACCTATGCTCCTAATCAATGCACCCAAAGTACATGAAGAAAACACTGGCAAAATTGAAGGGAGTCAGATGATTCTTACCATAATAGTGGGCGACTTCAGCACACCACTCTTTCTAATAGATAGAGCAACTAAAGAGAAGCTCAATAAAGATACAGAAAACTTAAATAATGATAAATGTACTGACCTACAGACATACTAGAATACAGTATCCCTAAAGTGTCAGGATGAACATTATTCTCAAGTGTTCCTGGAACATTCTCAAGGACAGACCACATGCTGGAGCACAAAATAAGTCTCATTAAATTTAAAAAGATTGACATACAATGTACTTTCTCATTATAATAGAATGAAGCTGAAAAACAATAACAAATGGAGAACTGGAAGATACACAAATACATGGAATTTAAATAACACACTCAAACAATCAGTGGGACAAAGAAGAAATCAGAAGAGAAATCAGTTAATATCTTGAAATGAATGAAAATGACAACATAATGTATCATAATGTATCAAAACTTATACATGTGGTGATTACAGGGCTGAGAGGGAAATTTATAGCAGTAACCACCTACATTAAAAAGGAAAAAAGAGCTAAAATCAACTAACTTGCTGTACAACTGGAGAAAGAACAACAAACTAATCCCACAAAAAGCAGAGGGAAAGAAGTAATAAAGATTAGAGCAGGAATTAATCAAACTGAAAATTAAAAAAAACAATAGAGAGAGGCAATAAAACACAAAAGTTGCTTTCCTTGAGAAGATCAATAAAATTGACAAACCCTTAGTCTGAATGACAATGACAAAAAGAGAGAAGCTACAAATGAATAAAGTTAGAAACAAGAGAGGGGGGCACTACCATGGACCCTCAAGAAATAAAATCATGACTGGTTACCATGTACAGCTGTATGCCCACAGTCTAGGTACTTGGTTGAAATGGATAACTTCCTACAAACACATGAACACCCTCCACTGACTCGAGATGGAATAGGAGACTTCAAAAAACCAGCCAGAAGTACAGAGATCAATTCAGTAATCAAGTATCTACCAAGAATGAAAAGTCCAAGACTATACAGCTTCTCAGGCGAGTTTTACCAAGCATTCCTAGGAAGAGTTGGTACCATTCCTGCTGAAATTCTTCCACAAATTTGAGGAATGAACACTACTTAACTCATTCTGTAAAGTCAACATTGCCAACAATACCAAAGCTAGATAAAGTTGCTACAACAAAACAAACTTCAGACCAGTCTTGTTAATGAATATAGACGCAAAGATCTTCAAAAAATATTTGCAAATAGAATCCAACAGCTTCTTAAAAGAATTAAATGCCATGACCAAGTGGGTTTTAATCCACGTGTGCAAGGATGGTTCAAAATAGGGAAATCAATTAGTGTAATATACCACATTAAAAATTAAAAGGAATATGATCATCTCAATTTATGTAGAAAAGGCATTAAACAAAATTCAACATCCTGCCAACATCACCCTCATACCAAAACCAGGCAAAGGTATTACAAAAAAAGAAAACTACAGACCAATCTCTCTAATGAATATAGATGCAAAAATCCTCAATAAAATTCTAGCAAATCATATCCAACAACACATTAAAAGAATTATACAACATGACCAAGTAGGATTCATCCCAGGTATGCAAGGATGGTTCAACATAAGAAAATCAATTAATGTAATACACCATATCAACAAATCAAAGCAGAAAAATCACATGATCATCTCAATTGATGCAGAGAAGGCATTTGACAAGATTCAACATCCTTTCCTGTTGAAAACACTTCAAAAGATAGGAATACAAGGGAACTTCCTTAAAATGATAGAGGGAATATATGAAAAACCCACAGCTAATATCATCCTCAAAGGGGAAAAATTGAAAACTTTCCCTAAGATCAGGAACAAGACAAGGATGTCCACTATCACCACTATTATTCAACATTGTGTTGGAGGTTCTAGCCAGAGCAATTAGACAAGAAAAAGAAATACAAGGCATCAAAATTGGAAAGGAAGAAGTAAAACTATCACTGTTTGCAGACGATATGATACTATACGTCGAAAACCCGGAAAAATCCACAACAAAACTACTAGAGCTAATAAATGAGTACAGCAAAGTAGCAGGTTACAAGATCAACATTCAAAAATCTGTAACATTTCTATACACTAGTAATGAACAAGCTGAGGGGGAAATCAAGAAACGAATCCCATTTACAATTGCAACTAAAAGAATAAAATACATAGGAATAAATTTAACTAAAGAGACAAAAAACCTATGTAAAGAAAACTACAAAAACCTGTTAAAAGAAATCACAGAAGACCTAAATAGATGGAAGGGCATACCGTGCTCATGGATTGGAAGGCTAAATATAATTAAGATGTCAATCCTACCTAAATTGATTTACAGATTCAATGCAATACCAATCAAAATCCCAACAACTTATTTTTCAGAAATAGAAAAACCAATAAGCAAATTTATCTGGAAGGGCAGGGTGCCCCGAATTGCTAAAAACATCTTGAGAAAAAAAAACGAAGCTGGAGGTCTCGCGTTGCCTGACTTTAAGGCATATTATGAAGCCACAGTGGTCAAAACAGCATGGGATTGGCATAAAGATAGATATATCAACCAATGGAATCGAATAGAGTGCTCAGATATAGACCCTCTCATCTATGGACATTTGATCTTTGATAAGGCAGTCAAGCCAACTCACCTGGGACAGAACAGTCTCTTCAATAAATGGTGCCTAGAGAACTGGAAATCCATATGCAAAAGAATGAAAGAAGACCCATGTCTCACACCCTATACAAAAGTTAACTCAAAATGGATCAAAGATCTAAACATTAGGTCTAAAACCATAAAACAGTTAGAGGAAAATGTTGAGAGATATCTTATGAATCTTACAACTGGAGGCGGTTTTATGGACCTTAAACCTAAAGCAAGAACACTGAAGAAGGAAATAAATAAATGGGAGCTCCTCAAAATTAAACACTTTTGTGCATCAAAGAACTTCATCAAGAAAGTAGAAAGACAGCCTACACAATGGGAGACAATATTTGTAAATGACATATCAGATAAAGGTCTAGTATCCAGAATTTATAAAGAGATTGTTCAACTCAACAACAAAAAGACAGCCAACCCAATTACAAAATGGGAAAAAGACTTGAACAGACACCTATCAGAAGAGGAAATACAAATGGCCAAAAGGCCCATGAAGAGATGCTCAATGTCCCTGGCCATTAGAGAAATGCAAATCAAAACCACAATGAGATATCATCTCACACCCACCAGAATGGCCATTATCAACAAAACAGAAAATGACAAGTGCTGGAAAGGATGCGGAGAAAGAGGCACACTTATCCACTGTTGGTGGGAATGTCAAAAGGTGCAACCACTGTGGAAGGCAGGATGGTGGTTCCTCAAAAAGCTGAATATAGAATTGCCATACGACCCAGCAATACCATTGCTGGGAATCTACTCGAAGGACTTAAGGGAAAAGACACAAACGGACATTTGCACACCAATGTTTATAGCAGCGTTATTTACAATTGCAAAGAGATGGAAACAGCCAAAATCTCCATCAACAGAAGAATGGCTAAACAAACTGTGGTATATACATACGATGGAATATTATGCAGCTTTAAGACAGGATAAACTTATGAAGCATGTAATAACATGGATGGACCTAGAGAACATTATGCTGTGTGAGTCTAGCCAAAAACTAAAGGACAAATACTGTATGGTCCCACTGAAGTGAACGGACATTCGAGAATAAATTTGGAATATGTCATTGGTAACAGAGTCCAGCAGGAGGTAGAAACAGGGTAAGGTAATGGGCAATTGGAGCTGAAGGGATACAGACTGTGCAACAGGACTAGATACAAAAACTCAAAAATGGACAGCACAATAATACCTAATTGTAAAGTAATCATGTTAAAACACTGAATGTAGCTGCATCTGAGCTATAGGTTTTTGTTTTGTTTTGTTTTGTTTTGTTTTGTTTTTACTATTATTACTTTTATTTTTTTCTCTATATTAACATTCTATATCTTTTTCGGTTGTGTTGCTAGTTCTTCTAAACCGATGCAAATGTACTAAGAAACGATGATCATGCATCTATGTGATGATGTTAAGAATTACTGAGTGCATATGTAGAATGGTATGATTTCTAAATGTTGAGTTAATTTCTTTTTTCCGTTAATTAAAAAAAAAGGGAAGGGGTAATTGGAGCTGAAGGGATACAGACTGTGCAACAGGACTGGATATAAAAAATCAGAAATGGACAGCACAATACTACCTAATTGTAATGCAATTATGTTAAAACATTGAATGAAGCTGCATGTGAGGTATAGGTTTTTTTTTCCTCTATTATCGTTTTAATTCTTATTCTGTTGTCTTTTTATTTCTTTTTCTAAATCGATGCAAATGTACTAAGAAATGATGAATATGCAACTATGTGATGATATTAAGAATTACTGATTGTACATGTAGAATGGAATGATTTCTAAATGTTTTGTTAATTTTTTTTAATTAATAAAAAAAGATGTAATGGAGAAGCTGGAGGGAACTTTCTGAAAATGTAGAGCTGTGTTCCAGTAGCCATGTTTCTTAAAGATGATTGTATAGTGATAAAGCTTTCACAATGTGACTGTGTGATTATGAAAACCTGATGCTCCTTTTTCTACTTTATCAACAAATGAGTAAAACATATGGAATAAAAATAAATAATAGAGGGAACAAATGTTAAAATAAATTTAGATTGAAATGCTAGTGATCAACGAAAGGGAGGGGTAATGGGTATGGTATGTATGAATTTTTTTCTGTTGTCTTTTTCTTTTTCTGAATTGATGCAAATGTTCTAAGAAATTATCATAATGATGAGTATGCTACTATATGATGATATTGTGAATTACTGATTGTATATGTAGAACAGAATGATCAAAAGTTAATATTTACATTTGTTATATTTTTAAAAAAATTAATAAAAAAAAGTGGTTGTTAAGCAGGATTAGGTGATGACATGTCTCCACCCATTTGGGTGGGTCTTGATACATTTCTGGAGTCCTGTAAAAGAAGAAACATTTTGGAGAATAAGAGATTCAGAGAGAGCAGAGCAGAACGACATAGCCACAAGAAGCAGAGTCCACCAGCCAGAGACCTTTGGTGATGAAGAAGGAAAATGCCTTCCGGGGAGCTTCATGAAATAGGAAGCCGGGAGAAGAAGCTAGCAGATGATGCCTTGTTCACCATGTGCCCTTCCAGATGAGAGAGAAACTCTGACTGTGTTTGCCATGTGCCTTCCACTTGAAAAAGAAACCCAGAACTTTATCGGCCTTCTTGAAACAAGGTATCTTCCCCTGGATGCCTTTGACTGGACATTTCTATAGACTTGTTTTAATTGGAACTTTTTCTCAGCCTTAGAACTGTAAAAGTTTACTAGCAACTTATTAAATTCCCCTTTTTAAAAGCCAAAAAAAAAATTCAACATCCTTTCATGATAAAAACATTTCAAAAGTAAGAATCAAGGGAAATTTCCTCAACATGATGAAGAGCATATATGAAAGACACAAAGCTAACATCATCCTCAATTGTGAGAGATTGAAGGCTCTCCCTCTAAAATCAGAGCAAGACAAGGATGGTCCCTGTCACCACTGCTATTCAACACTGTGCTAGAAGTTCTAGTTAGAGCAATTATGCAAGTAAAAGAAATAAACATCATCTAAATTAGAAAGGAAAAAGTAAAAGTGTCACTATTTGCAGATGAAATAATCCTATGTGTCATGTACCCCAGAAAAGCCATGTCTTTTTCCTGATCCAATCTTGTGGTGAAAGCCATGTTTATTTTAATCCTGATTTGATATCATAGGGCAAAAGGCCTTTAATTGGATTGTTTCCATGGAGATATGACACATCCAATTGTGGGTGTGATCTTTGATTAGATGGAGATGTGATGCCACCTATTAAAGGTCAATCTTGATGAGTTTACTGGACTCCTTTAAAAGGAGAAACATTTGGAGAAACTTCAGATGCAGATGCAGACAGAATTTGGAAGTGCAGAAACCCCAGAAGAAAGAAGCAATAGCCAACAGAGACAGAGACATTTGGAGATGCTTGGAGTCTCAACAGAGAGAGAAGATGCCTAGATATGGATGTTTGAAAATTCAGAGCCCAGAAGATGTCACTGTGTGCCTTCCCATGAGATGCTAAGCCAGGAAGAACCCAGAGTTGTGTCCCGTAGGAGCAAAGTCAAGGCCCACAGATGCTTAGAGAGGAAACCACTAGCATCAGAAGATGGAAGCAATGGAACTGGGAGCAAGGGCAGGGACGTGCCAACCTCATGCCTTCCCATGTAACAGATATCAGCCTTCCTTGAGTCAAGGTATCTTTCTCTGGATACCTTAGTTTGGACATTTTCATGATCTCAGAAATGTAAACTTATAACTTAATAAATTCACTTTTTAAAAACTGTTCCATTTCTGATATAAAGCATTTACAAAACAACTTATATTTAGAAAACCCAGAAAAAATGACAGCGAAGCTACTTGTGCTAATAAGTGAATTCAACAAAGTGGTGGGAAAAAGATCAACATGGAAAAATGAATGGTTGTTTCTACAAACCAGTAATGAACTATTGGAGGAGGTAATCAAGAAAAGCGTTCCATTTACAGTAGCATTTAAAAGAATCAATTATCTGGGAATAAACCGAACCAAGGATATTGTTTTAGTTTGTTAAATCTGCCAGAATGCAATATGCCAGTAACAGAACTGGCTTTTACAAAGGGAATTCATTAAGTTTATAGTTCTAAGGCCATGAAAATGTCCAAATTAAGGCACCAAAAAGAGGTTACCTTCACTCAAGAAAGGCTGATGCCATCCAGAACACCTCTGCGTCTGGAAAGGTGCATGGCAACATCTGCCAGCTTCTTCTCCTTATTGCATAAGACTACCCAGAGGACGTTTTTCTTCTGCATCTTCAAGGTTCTTTGGCTGCGTGGGCTCTGCTGGATCTGAAGCCTTTAACAAACTGGATCCCCCTTAAAGGGCTCCTGTAAGCAACCCCACTTTGAAAAGGTGGAGACACATCTCCATGGAAACCAACTAATCAAAAGTTACCACTCATAATTGGGTGGATCACATCTCCATGGAAACAGTAAAAAAGATCTCAGCCAGCAATATTGAATGAGTATTAAAGAACATGGCTTTTCTGGGGAACACGACAGTTTCAAGCTGGCACATTACACCCTCTGGGCCACCAAAAGACATGTTCTTTCCATATACAGAATACATTCATCCCGTATCAATATCAGAAAGCCTAAATCGTTTCAGTAACAATACAAAAACAATACAAAGTCAGAAAAGCACAGAATCTCATCAAAGTCAGCTACAGGTATGGTCTGTCTTAAGACAAAATTCTCCTCTGGCTGTGGCCCTGTAAAACTCAGAACAAGTTATCTGTTGCCAGTATACAAAGGTGCAAGGGTCATAGGGTACATATTCCCACTTCCATAAGGAGAAATTGAAAAGAACACAAGGGTCACTGGACCCAGTTTTGAAAACCTGCAGGGCAAACTCCATTAGTGGCTGGGGCACTGAAATTCCTTTTCTCTGTCTTCAAGGGAAACTCACCTTCTCCAAGCTCATGGGTGGGTACACTCTCCTGGTCCAAGATTTCTTGGCTTCAGACTTTAGCTTCTATCATTCTTCCTTTGAAGCTACTTTTCCTTCCATTGGTCCCTTTTCTCTCCCTGTTAGTACAGACTGGCAGTAGTTCTGTTTATACAGATCCCATGACACTCTTGTTGGTTTTCTATGTAGTAGGCAGGGATCATAACAATCAGATAATAGGAATTTCCACAAGACTTTCCTGGATAACTCTTTCTCCAATCTTGGCTTCCTCTGAAAGTGCTGCCTGGTTCCAAGTTAGATTAAACTCTCACATGGGACACTATGCTCTGGAGTCTCACTTTCTGGAAACCAAGAATTTTTCAGACAATGCATTTCTTGTTGTTGTTTTTTTTTTTGTACCTAAGAGTTCAATTCTCAGCTTATCTCTTTTCTAGTGCTTTTCATTACAAACTGTGGGGAGAAACCAGGCCACACTTTCCATATTTAACTTGGAAATCTCTTCTACTAAATTTCCAAGTCCATGGCTTTCAAAATATGCTTTCCAGCCAAAACCATTAGTCAATTTTGCTAAGTTTTCTGCCAGTTTAAAACAAGGATCACTTTTGATTAGATGGTTTCCATGGAGATGTGTATTTACCCATTTAACAAGCCAATTCAAGGTGGTGTTTCCTTATTGGAAGCATTTAAGAGGGAATCATTTTGAGAAAACGAATCAAAAAAGTTACCCCCCACAATTGGGTAGGTCACATCTCCATGGATAAGCAAAAAGCTGACACCCAGCAATATTGAATGAGGATTAAAGAAAAATTGCTTTTCTGGGGTACATGACAGTTTCAAACCAGCACTGATGTCAAGGACATGTACACAGAAAACTATAAAACACTGCTGAAAATATCAAATAAGACCTGACTAAAGAGAAAGACTATCATAGACTGGAAAACTAAATGTTAAGATATCAATTCCACCCAAATTGATGTACAGATTCAATGTAATACTTATCAAAATTCCAACAATCTACTTTACAGAAATGGAGATGCTAATTAACAATTTTATTTGGAAGGCTAAGGGTCCTCAAATGAAATTCAAGATGCCAAAAGCATCTTGAAAAAGAAGAGTGAAGTAGGAATTATCACAGTTCCTGATTTTAAAGCATATTATAAAGTCATAGTGGTCAAAACAGCATGATACTAGCATAAAGATAGACATATTGATCAGTGGGATTGAATTGAGAGCTCATAGGTATACTCTCAAATCTACAGTCAATTGAATTTTGATAAGGCTCCCAAGCTCACTCAACTGAAACAGAACAGTGTCTTCAATAACTGGTGATGGGAGAACTGGATATCCAGAGCTAAAACAATAAAAGAAGACCTCTATCTCACAACCTACTCAAAAATTAGGTCAAAATGGATCAAAGACCTCAATATAAGAACCAGTACCATAAAACTCCTCGAAGAAAATGGAGGGAACATCTTCAAGATCTAATGACAGGCATAGTCTCTTAGCACAAGTTTCTTCATACCCAAAGCACAAGACAACAAAAGAAAATTAGATAAATTAGTATGCCTCAAAATTGAATACTTTAGTCCTTCAAAGGACTTTGTCAAAATGGTGAAAAGGCAACTGACTCAATGGGATATTTGGAAAACACATATGTGATAAGGGTTTGAGATCCAGTATACATAAGGAAATTCCACAACCCAACAATAAAATGGCCAACAAGCCAATTTAAAAATAGGCAAAAGATGAATAGGCATTTCTCTGAAGAGTGAATAGAGTTAAATAAAATTGCATTAAAAATAAATCAATGTAAGGGTTGGGCAATGTTGGCTCAGTGGCAGAAATCTCACCTGCCATGCAGGAGACCTGGGTTCATTTCCAAGTGCTTGCCCATGCAAAACAAACAGACAAACAGTATATATATATATATCTAAATCAATAAATAATAAACCAATGTACTCTACATGAATGCATAATGAAGGGAAAAAAGATTATCTCAAAGGCACTGAAAGGAAATTTGACAAAATCTAGCAAATTTCTTGATAAAAACACTCAGAATTTGTGAGGGTCACTGAAGAACTGTTGAGAAAAATAATCTAGTCTTAAATTCATACAGTTTTAAAAAAGCACAAAAATGGAAAACAAATACAAATAAAGATATAACTCAAAAACTTATGAATATATAACCAAAAAGTAAATTGAAAAAAAGAAGAAAGTAGTATGTAGTAAAGGGAAAAGTGATGAATGAGAGTTGTAGACTACTGGTAGAATTAATAAATACATTCAAATTGTATAAATTATTAATAAAGATAATCAAGAACCATCAGGAGTTGGACTAATGTTGTCAAGAGTCCAAGAAGATTAGCACAGCCTGAGTCCTGGGGAGGGAAGGAGGGAAGGAAGGAAGGAGGGAAGGAAGGAAGGAGGAAGGGAAGGAAGGAAGGAGGGAGGAAGGAAGGAGGAAGGGAAGGAAGGAAGGAGGGAGGAAGGAAGAGAGTAAGAAGATGGAAGTAACATGAGCTGTCTATGTGAATATAATGTCATTTTAAAAAGCTCTTACGTAGTCTACATTGTAATCTTATGATGTGGGTATTGCCTCTATTTTCAAATGGATAACAGAAGCTTGAAGGGATAGTGTGAGCTGCTCCAGGCCACAGAACTAGTGAGGACCAGTCCGTGTGTGGAAACATGGCACCTATGCTGTGGCTCGTGTTATGGTCGTATTTCTCATCACGTCTCAGTGAGGGCCACACTGCCGGTGACAGATGGGAACCCTTTCTCATGCTTTCCAAGCACAAGCCCCCTTGCAATGGAACAAAGATTTGAAGTTTGTCTTCCAGAAAGATCACGCTCTTGTAACATTTTGGGGGAGAAGTGCAACAGCAGGTGAGCATTCTATACTGAACTACACGTGCTCCCTCCTGTAACATTTTTGACAGAATTTGTACCTCTGTATAGAAGGAACTATTGGACCAGATTGTGGGATGAAAATATTTGAGTCCTTATTCCCCTGGGAATGGCCCCGTGGTGAAGGTCTCTCCAGAACTAAGAGTTGGACATCAAGACACTACACTGCATCTTGGGTAAGAAGAGCAGAGATAATCAACCACCAAGACTTCTCCTGGCCCTCTCCCCATTAACATGCAGCTACCCCCACCTCCCCAGCACACCCAGCACTTGCAGGTCAACCACCAGACTAAACTTTGACTTTGCCTTCTAAACTTTGCACTCTACCTACTTTTCACCAGCTGCCACCTGCCTCTACCATGCTAGTCCAATTTTCCTTCCTCTGTAAGCTTGGGCTATTGAAATATTCCATTAACTGTTTTTCCAGTGTCTGTCTTAGTCTCTTTAAATCTAGTCTACTGGCAGCAGCCAGAGCCATCTTTGGAAAAATATTCTCACTGCTTTGAAACAAAAGCTAAAACTCTTGACTCAGCCTGCAGTAACTTGCTTGGTACACCCTTGCCTCCTTTGCCAACCCCAACTCCTGCCTCCTCTCTCCTTGTTGTTTCTGCTCCAGCCAGGTCTATGTTAAATTCCTTGAATGGACTTCTTCCCTCTATAGGCCCTTTGAACATCTGTGTTCTCTTGCTGTGATTCCCTTCCTTCACCTTACCCACTGCCCCTTAGCCTTACCTTCATACTTGTACTGGTCAGGATTCTCTAGAGAAACAGAACCAACAGAAGAGATCTGTAAATATGAGATGAAGCCTTCAACTGATTGGATTACCTCATTATAGGAGACAGGCCTTAGTTGATCCAGATGTAATCAGCCACAGATGCAATCAACTGACTAATGATTAAAGTTTATCGACCAGCTAGGAAACATCCTTGCAGCAAAGGTCAGGCCAGTACTTGCCTGACCAGACCACTGGGCATAATTATTTGGCCAAGTTGACACCAGAATGTAACCATCACAGCCCATCCCTTGTCAACTTGGTAGCTATACACAATGCCTTGAAACATGCTTAATTTCCAAATGGAACACAATAACAGACATGTTTCACTTAACAATACTCAACAGTCCTGTGTACAACTGGAAATTCACTGCATCTCTCCAGACTAGGGTGCAAGTCCTTAGGTAGCATTCACCCTTCAACTTCATATGCTATCACCTAAATACTATAGCATAAACAATCCAACTTGTGTCATATGATAAGAGGAAAACAAGATATTTGCTTAATTACAAATACAGACATACTTATAACAAAACAGGGAGAAAATAGTCATACAATCACAATCCTCATTTCTGTAACTGGCCATGTGGTTGTAGTTTATATTTATCACTACCTTCTTCTACTACCCATTCCATGTTCCCTTTATCCTCAGCAATCACCTCAGTTGGCCATGGTTCTTTGCCAGGTTGGGGGAACCAGACCTTCATTCCTGAGGTTTCTGAGCCATTGGTAGTCCTGTCTGGATTGGGTTGTTGCAGTTTTCCATTGACTTTAATCACAGGGCATGGTAGAACTAAGAGACACCCTAGGAGATCTTCTGTATTCCAGGAAATTACTTTCATTGTGTAGTTGCAGTGCTATTTCCCCTTGATAATCAGGATCAGTCACCCCAGACAGAACAGTTATTCCCTTCTGTGCCTGTTGATTCAGTTGCATGAGAAGCCCAGGTGGAAGTTTTAACTTCCAGTTCAATGGAATCATTGTTGTGTCTCCTGGTAGGAGCATGACTGTTTTTGAAACCAAGACCTGCAGACCAGCAGAGATTAAGGTCTCAGTGGCTGAAGCAAAATTTTCCTGGTGGATCACTAGGGGTGATATTTCCACCCCTTGGTTCCTGGACCCATGGATCCTGGCTATGGGAATAATAGCACCATACAGTGGGCACTGATTCGGAGCTTACTTGACCTCCCAGAGAACATTGCCCCACCCCTTCAAAGTATTGCCACCTAGTTGGCACTGTAACTGGGTCTTCAAAAGGCCATTCCACTGTTCTATCAATCCAGCTGCCTCTGGATGATGAGGAACATGGTAAAACCAGAAAATTCCATGAGCATGTGCTCATTCCTGCACTTCATTTGCTATGAACTGCATTCCTTGATCAGAAGTGATGCTATGTGGAATACCATGATGGTCGATAAAGCATTCTGTAAGTCCATGGATGGCAGTTTTGGCAGAAGCATTGCAAGTAGGGAAAGCAAACCATATCCAGAGTATGTGTTTATTCCAGTTAGAACAAATTTCTGTTCCTCCCATGATGAGAGGGGCCCAATGTAATCAACCTGCCACCATCTGACTGATCACCTTAGGGATGGTGCCATATGTGGGCCTAGTGTGGGTCTCTGCTGCTGGCAGATTGGGCACTCAGCAGTGGCTCTAGCCAGGTCAGCCTTGGTGAGTGGAAGTCCATGTTGCTAAGCCCATTTATAATCCCCATTCCTACCACCATGACCACTTTGTTCATGAGCCCATTGGGCAATGACAGTAGTGGCTACAGAAAGAGGGTGGCTTGTATCTACAGAATGGGTCATCTTATCCACTTGATTATTAAACCCTTCCTCTGCTGAAGTCACTCTCTGGTGAGCATTCACATGGGACACAAATATCTTCCTGTGTGTAGCCCACTCAAAAATGATTCACACACCTCTTCCACAGACCTCTTTGTCACCAATTTTCTAATCATACTCCTTTTAAGTCACTGACTATCCAGCCAAAGTATTAGCAACAGCCCATGAGTCTATACAAATACATCTCTGGCCAGTTCTGCTTCCAAGTAAATTGAGCAACCAGTGCATTGCTCTAAGTTCTGCCCACTGAGAGGATTTCCCCTCATCACTGTCCTTCAGAGATATCCCAGAATGGGGTTGTAGTGCTGCAGCTGTTCACTTTTGGGTGGTACTTGCATATCATGCAGAACCATCTGTAAATCAGGCCCGAGTTTTTTCTTCCTCAGTCAATTCACTGTACAGAACTCCTCAAGAGGCCATAACTCTGGTCTGGGAAAGAGAAGATAATGTGGCAGGAGTGGGGGCCATAGGCATTTGTGCCACTTCCTCATGTAGCTTACTTGTGCCTTCAGGATCTGCTCTGACCCTATCTCTTATATGCCATTTCCATTTTATGATGGAGTGCTGCTGTGCACACCCAACTTTGTGGCTTGGAGGGTCAGATAACACCCAATTCATGACAGGCAACCCAGGTCTCATGGTAATTTGGTGGCCTATAGTTAAGTCTTCAGTCTCTACTAGGTCCCAGTAGCAGTCCAAAAGCTAGTTCTTAAAAGAAAAGTAGTTATCTGCAGCAGATGGTGAGGCTTTGCTCCAAAATCCTAAGACTTTTCTGATTCTCCTATAGGGGCCTGCCAAAGGCTCCAGACAGCATCTCTATTTGCCACTGACACTTCCAGTACCATTGGATCTGCTGGATCATATGGCCCAAGTGGCAGAGCAGCTTGTACAGCAGCCTGGACCTGTCACAGAGCCTCCTCTTGTTCAGATCCCCACTCAAAATTAGCAGCTTTCCTGGTCACTCAATAAATGGGTTAGAGTGGCACACCCAAATGAGGGATATGTTGTTGCCAAAATCCAAAGAGACCAACTAGGCATTGTGCTTCTCTTTTGGTAGTGATATGGTCCAGATGCCACAGCTTATCCTTCCCCTGAGAAAGAATATCTCAACATGCCCCACACCACTGGACACCTAGACTTTCACTGAGATGGAAACCCCCTGTACTTTTGTTGGATTCATTTCTCATCCCTGACATGCAAATGCCTTACTAGTAAGTCTAAAGTAGTTGCTGCTTCTTGCTCAACAGGTCATCACCTCCCAGAGAGGTCTTCATGATCTCTGATTAGATCAATTCTCAACACCCTATGCTTTCATAGAACTGTGCACTAGACCTCAGCACCTAATGCAGATGAACTGTACACGTCCATGTGAAGTTCCTTGACTTCTGTCCCTGTGGTGACTATAAGAAGGCACCTCATCATCCTTCAACTACAGGGGCCCATGGAAGTCTGAGGGACCCCTTTCCTGCACTTTGACATCATCATTGCCTTTGCACCAAGGTCACCCCTCCCACAGATCTCTAAAGCCAGTGACAGAGTGCAGGAGGGATGCTAATATAAACATGTTCCCAGGATACGTGAGAATCCTCTCACAGCCAGCTCTGGCTCAAGAACCCGCCACTACTCCTCTTACCAAAGTCTTTGCCAAACCTACCTTGGACTGCATAGCAGTCCACACATAGTGTGTGTGTGTGTGTACATATGTGTGTGTGTGCATGGTGCATAGCAATCCAAAGTTTCCACCCACCCTTCTCTCCCTTTCCCCTTCACTCAGGGTCTGACTTGCACAGTAGCTGCAGCTTTCCCAGTCCCTTCAGATACCCTCCCCTTTGCTGTTCACAGGCACTGGCTTTAAAATATCCTTGCATGCTTAATTCACCTAGATGCTTGTTTCTCAAAGGACCTGGACTTTTCCTGACTCTGCTAAACTCCATGAGCATAGGGGACAAACATTCTTCTAGGACACCACTGGTCCCAGGGTCTTACACAGCCTGGCATAGACTAATAAATTACTGCTGAATGAATGAAGAATCTTTATTTCTAAGCAAACAGTTCCTGCTTCTTGCAATAACCTCCATGTGTTTAGCCTCCTGGAAAGCTCCACCCATCCATTAGTCTTCTGCCACCCTGGAAAATTTGTCAATGTTGGGACACAGTTGTTTGCTCCCTCTCCTGTGACCCCATTAAATATTTCATTCTTTTATCACAGCATTTATCACTTTGCACCACAACTATGTGAATTTCTAAATCAGTCTTTATCCCAGATTCTGTGTTTCTTACTGAGGGACTGTGTTCTTCATTCTTGAATGCCTCCCAGCTAGCACATCACATTTACATTTTAGATTATCAGTAGACATGGGAAGATACTAAGCGAGCAGATGGCAAGCAGGAGGCAAGCAGGGAGGGTAGGAAAGAGTGAGGGGAGAGGGAGTAAGGCTAAAGGACAGAAGACCAGGAAGTATGAGTCAATCTTTATAATCATTCATTTCTTTGTCTTTGAAATGCCCTATCTCTCCTCAAATATTTAGGAGAAACATATGAGCTAATAGACATGCTTTCTACATCCCCAAATTACAACCTATTTAGAAGTGATTCTGGAAGACTTTGCCTTTGTGGGAAGAGCATGGACTTTGAAATTTCTCAGCTCCAGTTCAAAACCTGGGTCTACCAGATGCCCCTCTATGACTCTGGAAGAGTCAGGTGGCCCCCCACCTTTTCATCTCCCCACTGTCAAGCCAGGACCCTAAACAGTGCTGTGAGGCAACACATGCAAGGCTTTGGCACTTGGTAGCAGCTAGAGAAATAAAAGTTGTATTACTATTATTATTATTATTACTATTATTTGTAGCTTCAAGTCTCAGGCCATTGGCTTTGGAACCCTGAATGTGCTCATTTTTTTAGTCTGGAGTTTTGAGCAGATAAAGGTAAACAGCAATGTGTGTGCGCACACGTGTGTCTGTGCTGTGCATGTGTGCATGTGTGTGTGTGCTGTACTTATGGGCATGCATGTGCATGTGTGTCCTGGCAGCTCATATCACAGCCAATTGTCAGACCAAAATAATCCTTATCAGGGTCTCAGATTTAAGACTCAAAAAAAATTGGCCTAAAATGATTGTCAGGCTTAAGTTTTGTATTTTTAGTGGGGGGGGACCTGTAATTTAACACTTGCTTTTTACTGTTTGATGCCTTCTGACAGCTTTCACCACTTGGACTGGAGTTCTGAGCTTGTCATTGAGAGGCAAGATGAGAAATTCTGAAGACGCCACTGTCCTCAGTGGGTGCAGATGTGTGTTCCCAGCCTGCTCCTTGAGTCAGCAGCCCGACCTCTTTAAGCAGCCTGGCAGAAGTACCAGTCTTGCTACTATGCCCCCTTTCCTGTGTCCTCCATACTGGGTCCCCTCTCCTTCTGTGCACGTTCCCCACCTCTTCACCCTCAGCTGCTCTCCTCCCAGAATGCTTCCTTCAACAAGCAGAGAACGCCCACTTCCCTCGATGCCACCACCGGCCTTGACTTGTCTTCCTTGTGTTTACTTTGCAAACACTCATTGAATGTCTGGCATATGCCAGGCTCCTGGATAAACTCGGGGACACAGACATGACTAAGATGGGTGCTTCCCTCACACTATGGCACCCCTATGGAGTGGGTGTGTCTGATCACAGGACAGTTGGCCAGTCGGGATGAGCAAGGAAGCTCTAGACAGCACGGCAGCAACAGCTGTGTGTGTGGCAGCTTCACACAGCTGGACCAACTTTCCGTGGCTGGTTAAGACTGGCCTTGAGCCACTGTGGAGGGGCACTGGGGTCGGGGCAGATACCCGTCCTCAGGCCTGTGCGACAGAGGCCTCGGCGCCACATGGCTCTGGGTGCTGCAGCCCGGGTGCTTGCTGCCCACACATCACCCAGCTGGGCTGGCTCCAAGGTGCTGAGGAAATGAACCATGTTCTCGGGCCTCAGGGAGGAGCCAGGGTCTCTGTGAGCCCATGGGAGCAGGGCGGCCGAGAATGGGTCCCCTGGGTCAAGCTCCTGCATCCACTAGCTCTGCCCCCTTGCCTGAGATGCTGACTTTCTTGTGCCTTTGTGTTTTTTCACTAGTGAAAAAGTCACAAGTGCAGAAAAACCTCAGTCTGAGGGTGGTCACGAGGGCTGTGAGTGACCACGTGGTGGTGTGTGCCCATTTGGAATGGGCCTGTTCTCCATCCTCACCTCCTCCTGGAGCAGGGAGACAGAGAGGAAACAACATGCATATGAGACCGTGAGGGCTGCCATGGAGCCAAACAAAGAGGGAAAGGAGCCTGTGGTCAACATGGAAGTCAATATGCAAAGGGTTTTCAGAGAAAGCCACAGAGAGAAGTTGGCATTTGTGCAGAGACAAAAGATAGTGTGATAGTCATTTAGGTATCCAGAGGAAATGGCATGTGCAAAGCCCCAGCCAGCCAGCCTGAGGTCAAGAAGGAACCTGTGTGTGGGCGAGGAATGGGCCACGGTGTCAAAGGTGGGTAGCAAATAAATGGGGAGGGCTCCAGTGCCAATATGCCCAGCCCTGTAAGAAATTGGACTTGTAATTAGAGTGAGATGGGAAGCCAGTGAGAGAACTGGAATGGAGGTGTTACAAGGTTGGATTTACACTTTTTAGAGGATTTCCTAGAGGTGGTGGTTCGAGGGCACAAGCAAAGCAAACAGTGGGCAGAGAGGCCAGCATGGCATGGTAGGCAACACGAGAGTGTGGATGGGGCCAGGCAGGTCGCAGTGGAGATTAGGAGAATTGGCCAGATTCTGGATAAGTTTTAAAGGCAGAGCTACAGGATTTGCATGTCAATTGTATATGGAATGTGAGAAAACCAGGGAGGTTGAGGATGACCTTGAGGCTTGAGCCCAGGCAGTCAAGGTGCACAGTTGTCATGCATGGACAGCAAGAACACCTGAGGAGCAGCTCTGTGCACATGGAAAAGGATCAGATCACGGGCTTCAGACTTGTTACATGTCAAAACCTATTGATTGATGAGATCCAGAGTGAAACGGGCAAAAGTGTGTGGAGCTCAGGGAGATGTCCAAAGTGACAATATAAATGAGTGCAATATCATCATGCTGGTATTAAAGACCACAAGATGGATGAAATCATGAAGGGAAGATATGTCAATGGAGAAGATGTCTAAGAAACAAGTCCTGGGTTCCCGTGTTTAGAGGTAAGAGAAGGAAGAAGGGGTGGAAGAGAATTAGTTGGAGATAAGAGAGATAAGGCTGGAAAACACAGCTAGATAGAGATGTGGAGATGGAGACAAAGGCAAAGAGACAGAGAGAAACACACACAGAGACTAAGGAGGAGCCAGTGAAATGAGATGGGGACAGCATCCCAGAGGCCAAGTGAAGACAAACTTTCAAGAAAGTAGGAACAGTGAACTGTGTCAAATTCTGCTGATTTTTTAAAGTAAAATGAAGTTTCGGAACTGATCATTTAGATAGAAACATTGGTATAAAACAGGTGACCTGGCCAAGAAGTGCTTCGTTGAAATTGTGACTTTATGGAGCAGGTTCCAGGAAAGAATTAGAGGTCAGTGAATGTTGACAACTCTTTTAAGAAGTTTGCAATGAAACAGAACATAGAAACTGAGCAAGACTGTAAGAGCATGTGAATTCAAGAGAGGTCAACATGCTATTTTTAAGTTGGTAGATATTATACTGATACACTGATGTAAAACATCTAAGATAAAGGGGAAATATTTGATACAGAAGAGACAGAGGAAAGAACTTGGAAAAGTTCTTGTGTTCGAAGAGGATTGGGAGCTAGGGCATAATTGGGGGAGGCAGGTTTTTATAGGAACAAGGACAGGTCTCCTAAGCTGCAGGAGGCAATGTGACAGGTGCAGGAGGCAGGTAGCTACAATGGTGAGTGTGGAAGCTCTTTTCTCATCACTTCAATGAAACAGGAAGCAACTTCATCAGCTGACAGTAAGGATGGGGAGAACATGCCAGAGGTTTGAGGGGGAAACATGTGAAATAGTTACCTAGGACTATGACTGGGCTAGGAAAATATAACAGGATCACAAGGCAGCACCTGGTATCGGTTGTGATTAAGTGAAAGGGAGGCAAGTCGGTGTGATGTTGTGATGTTCTCCACCATAGTCAGCTGTTCTAGTAAAAGCTCAGAGAAGACAAAAAGAATGGGAATTAAACAACATGGTTGGCATTTTCCCAGGAGGAGCAAGGGGCCAAGGGTCTATGGGGTGTCACCATGGTGGATCACGGAACCTAAGCTGATGAGAAGGGTAGTGTAGGGTGTGGGGCTGTGAGACGTGTGCGAGCAGAATGGATGGTGGTGTGGAGTATTAGAGAGATGTGCTTGAACCATGGAGGTGGTGGTCAGACGATAGGATGTTTGAGGGTGAGACTATGGGTGTGCATCTGTTAGTATCAGTCAGGACATGGAGTCAAGAAATGGAGGCAGGGGTGACAAGGGACAGGCAACAGGTTCAATGGTGGGAAGCTAGGAAGGGAATATACTCAGGAGTGGGTCCCGTTTACTACAAAAGGAATGTTTAAAGAAAGCACTGCATGTATAGATCTGTATAATGAAGACTGTTGAGTTCATAGGCTACAGTGGCAGATTTTAGGACTCCAGAGGGATGGGAGATGAGTGGCAGATTTTAGGGCTCCAGAGAGATGGGAGATGGGGCCAGGTTGGAGGGTGTACAGAGCAGGATGGGGTGAGAGTCCAGGAGAGGAACAACCTGGGAGTCTTGGGCTTCTTGTGGTGAATCCACTAAACCAGGGCTTAGGGCAAGACAGGTTCATCCTAAAAGTATCCTAGGAGGGTTATAGGGATCACATGAGGTTGGGGGACAGCAGAATGTTGCTAGCAGATGATTCTTCCTTCCAGCTTCAGGAGGGAAGTTTCTAGCTTAAGTAACATTTTAACAAGTCTAAAGGTTCCATGCTGAGTGACTTCCAGGATCTGCTTGAGCATTCATCTTCTCAGGAAGCTTTCTGTGTCACCAAATGCCCTAGTCTATCATGGATCAACTCTAGTTGTTGGGCATCTAATACTTATATTGACCTAACAAAGTATATTACATTCTTCCCCCCAAGCATGTTTACATCAAGATCATCAAAGCTTTCCTTCTGTGATGATCTGTCAAGCAGCTGAAGCTTGCTCTCAATGCTCCATCTCCTCCTTCTCTTGTCTATTAATCACTGTCATGGGCTAAAGAGTCTCTTCTCTCCTGACATTGCTCAGGAGATACACATGTTAATATATGTCCTTCTATGACACAGTTACCAGATATGGCATCTGTCTCCAGGTGTGATCTGACATGAACCAGAGCTGAAGTGGGACATTCACCACCTTCATCTGAATACTCTACCCCTGTTAGCACCACTGATCCTGAAGCCAGCTTTGCATTGTTTGGTTTTGTTTTTTTAATCATGTTGAGTTAAAAACATGTTGAGTTTGCTGTGATTTAAAATTCCCAAGATTTGGGCAGGCCATGGTAACTCAGCAGGCAAAGTTCTCACCTGCCATGCCAGAGACCCGGATTCAATTCCCGGTGCCTGCCCATGCAAAAAAAAATTCCCAAGAATTTATTACACACCTTTCATCAAGGTTTATAAAATCAGAACAACCCATATGTAGGGAGCCATGGAATTAAAATTTGCTCCCCCTAGAATGTGATCATTCTCCTTATATTCAGGACTTCATGTTCAATGTCCAGGGAACTGGGCTACCACCTTGTGCCAGTTCAAAACTATTATGTTCCCCATAAAACCCATGTTCTCCAATCCTCAGTCAGTATTGCTGGGTGGGATTTTTTTGATTAAGTTGTTTCCATGGAGATGTAACCCACCCAATGGTGGATGGGACCTTTTGATTAGGTGGTTTCCATGGAGAGGTGTCTCTACCCATTCAAGGTGGGATCACTTATTGGAGTCCTCTAGGAGGGAAACTTTTTGGAAACAGCTTTAGAGCCCACCTAGCAAGAGACCTTTGGATATGCAGAAATGAGGAGAGAAAGCTAGCAGATGTAGCCTTGTGCCTTACCAGCTGACAGAGGTGTTCCAGATGCCATCAGCCTTTCAAAAGTGAAGGTAAGCTCTTGTTGGGGCCTTAATTTGGACATTTTCATGGATTTAAAACTGTGAACTTGCACCTTAAGAAATTCCCTTTTCAAAAGCTATTCCATTTCTGGTATATTGCATTCTGGAAGTTTTAACAAACTAAAACACACCTCTGCCCTTTATTTGTGTCATGAAAAGTGTATAGCTTCTCAAAACTCGAATTACAGATCCCATACATGCTGAATCCATCAGCATTGGGTAAAATTGCTATTGCAAAGAGTAAAACCGTATAGAATACACTTGAAAAGATCTGTGCTTGAGTTTTTGCTCTGATCTGCAGTTGTGACTTTGAACAACTCCCTAAACTTCTCTGAACATTCCGTTAGTCTGTAATTCCCTCAAGGATAGATTTTTCTTAATGAGAAAGAAATTTGGGGGTGATGTAACTTCAAATGGGCAGGCTATCATGGTCAAAATTCACTTTAGCAAACTCCAAGGATTAATCTTCCAGAAGGCTGAAACTAAGCTTTGGGTTTTCTCAAATGATCTGACTTCAATGCAAACTTTGTGGTTGACAGAAAATTTACTGTGGGAGGTCTGGAGGGACACTTCAAAGAAAACAGGCATTCATCCACCAGGAATGGAGGAAATCAACACCTACAAACCATGAGTGTCAAGACGAAGGACACCACCAGCACAAATTTCCCATTGAACTCCCAATCAAAAGTCTCAAAATAGGTTCAAATTTCATACATGATTCCTATGAAACTCAGGATCTCTGGTATCTTCCAGAGCTTTGCTGAGATATATTTATTCAACCAGTTGATGATTCTCCTAAGCAACCTCTTAGGCATACCATCTTAACTTTGTGTTATTGACATAATTGCATTTGCTTTGTTTTCACAAGCTGGAAAGGTCATTGTGGAGATCAAATGAGATATCAAGTGTGGAAGCATTCTGTAGACAAACAGATACATGCTAGATAGATGAGAGACAGAAAGATGATAGATAGAGATGGATGGAAGTATAGATGGATGGGTGATGAATAGACAAACAGTCTAGAATGAATGTTGTGTGTTATTAGCAAATAAGTAAGGGGAAGAAAATCTAAAACTTCACAAGAAAATGTGTTCATGATATTACTTCTGTTTCCTTAAAGAAAGTGTCTGGAAGAAGTGGGGATACAAGTTGTTTTGAGAAGGAATAACTCTGAGGGCTCAAGAAGGGAAGTACCTGGAGCCTGGTGTGAATGTTTTCTGAGTTTCCATGAGTGTAATGACTGCTTGTGAATAGAGGCTGGTAGGGAATGGTGGTGGTGGTGGTGGTGGGGTTACATGGTAGAGGGTGGAGTCAAATATCTGGAATGCCCTTACATTGTTCAAAAGCTAAATCAGACAAAGAACCCCTTCGTGTTTTCAAAAGGAGAGTCAGAAGCAATTGAGCTATATGAAAACTACATCTGAAGAAGTTAATATTCAACATACTTCTAATGATGTGCTCAAGCTTTTTCTTCTCTTTGCACTGTAAACTCTATCAGACCAGGGGCTGTTTATTTTCCATTTATCCTTGAATCCATTGCACCTGACACATTATGCAGAGTGGGCACTCAGTCCACAATGGTTGAAAGAATGCTCACTTCATCTTCTATCCTTGCTGCTGGCTTTAGACTCCAGGCTGACCCATGCTCCTTGCCTCTCAGGGGGGACATTTCTGCAAGTTTGTCCTGCAGAGTTCTTGTATCCTATCCATCTTCCCCACTAAAATTTCTTTCAAGGCCTTATCATCGCTTAGGTGCCTTATCACTGCTTCTGGACCATTCTGAATGGAAGGATGCCCAGGAATCTTCCTAGACTGTCACCTCCTCCTCACCCTGCTCTGGAGAATACACCCTATGCTGCATCAAGGACAACTCCAGGGCTGTAAAAAGACTCTTTACCCCTCTGTGCACATGGATGTGAACTATTACTTGGCCCTTACACCTGGGGCTCATGACACAGATGATTGCATTTCTGAAGTGAAAAGCAGAGGTTATAATGAGCACTTGGGGAAAATAGGAAATGTTAACCATGAATCATACTGCAAGTTGTAGGTAGGACAAGCAGTTCTTGAACATCCTGATTAGATTTTAATCTTGTTTTAGCAGCAGCAACTCAAGTTAATGTTTGTTTGGTGCAATAACGTCATGTGGATTGACGCATCGGTAATTATGCCATTTATCTTCTTACAAAACTCTCTCAACTGGGGACTTGTGATTATTCAGTGCTTGAGAAGACTGGGGACAAAAATTCTCACTGGTGACAGAGAAGAGCGAAGAGTCCTTGACCAGTAGAATTGATGTGAAGACTGGAAGACATTTCCTAGTGGGAACTGCTACTTGGAGTCCCTGGAATATTAAGCCTTTCCAACTCTCTATTCTTCAGACACTCTAGGTTACTGAATCTCTCCATTTCAGACTCATTTTCTCACTTACTACAAGATGTCTTGGTTGGCCTTTGGTCCCCTCTCCTCCACTCCAGCCTCCAAGTGGCCAAAATTGTCTGTCACTCTGCTTCTGTTCTCTTTTTCATTTCTCTCAATTATTTCCATTAACTTTTATCCCTCAAACTCTGTTTCTCTCATTTACCCATTAGTTCATTTATCTAACATCTAAGAATCGTTGCTTTTTTAAAACAGAGGAAATCACATAATTTATGTATTCAAGAAAGCTTTATGGCTTCTTATTACCTACAGAATTATAAACCTCATATTATGTCATTTCAGGATGCTTCATGATCAGCCTTCATTTACCTTTGAAATGCCCCTTGTTGCCTCATGTTGCAAGAGCTCTAAACTGAGAACCCCCTACCATTCACCACTCCTTGCATTTTGCTGTGGTCATAAAAGATGGGAAACTTTTATCAAGAGCCACATCTTAGCGATGAGGTCAAAAGGATGGCTGGGCAAGTTGACAGACGTGAACATGTGCACCTAGATTTAAAGGTCTGCATTAAGGAGTTTTGCTGGAGAAAAGAGTTAGGTAGATGATACAGAACTAGAGATACAGATAGAGATTGAGGTAGAGATAGAGATAGCAAAAGAGAAAAAGAGAAGGAGAGGAGAGAGAGAGAAAGATAATCTCCACAGGCCTCACTGCTCTTCTTCCCAACAAAACTCCATAAATAAGTTCTCTGCATTACTATCGCTTATTCCCTGCCTTCTGACATGTCTCCAACTGATTCTGGAATTCACACCTCTCACTACTTGGAAATTGATCGTAACAACTATAATCAGTGATTCTTCCATTTGATCAAGCCAAGGCCAATTATCTATCTTTGCCTGGCCCAACCTTTGAGCCTTCATCTCTCTATGAAAACCTCTGTTCTCTGGGATTGCTTGACACCAACCAGGATGAATCCTGCCTTCTTCAATGAGTCTTACTCAGTCTTTAGTTAGGCTCTCCCTTCTCTAGGACCTGTAAAAGTTGTGATACTCTGGGGATCAGCCATTTGCCCAGGAGTGAATGCATGTGGAGAAGAGGTCTCATCCATGACACAGAATTTCTGGGCTAAAAGTTCTCAAATGTGCATCTTGAGCTGGATGCTGCACTCAGATACATATATCCAATTCCACTAAGGGGTCTCTGCTAAGATGACTTAACACATCCTGAAGTTAACATTTCTGAAACAGAGCCATTAGTTCCCCCACTCAACCACTTCCCAATTTTGTCTACTGTCAAGACTTGTTTAGTTTAGTCAGTGTCTCTGTCCATCAGCCCCCAGTTCTACCAGGTCCAAAGCTCCCAGTCTCTCACCTAGACTTCTGCAATCCCTTTACACACCCCTTTGCCTGTTTGTTCTCCCAGCACTTGCTTTCACAGATCCATCAGAGACATTGCTGATAACCCTTCAGTGGATTTTTGTCACTCTTAGAACAAAACCCAAGCCTCCTGCCCAGTCCTTGCAGGCCCTAATAACCAGCTCCAGCCTCACTCTGATCTCAACTCTGTGGCTTTCCCCCTGAGAGCTACATTCAGAACCCCTCAAACATGATACGCTGGCTTCTAACACAGGACACGTGCATCTGCTGTGCCTTCACCTAGAATCCCCAGTTGTCTCCTCTGACCTCGGCCTCCTTCCAAATGTTCAAGTTTCAGCTCAAAAGTTACCTTCTCAGAAAGTTTTCTGAGGCAAACACTCTGCACCGTATTTGTACTCCTTTCCACATATGTGTAAGTCATGTGTGCATTTGTGTTTCTGTATCTGTGTAAGAGCTATATGGCCTTCTATACCCACTAGAATAAAACTTTCTTAAAATCTGGAATAATTATGTTTTAGCTATTGAGTCTGCTGCTTGTTAATTTTAATGGTGCCCCTTGGTAAGTAGGCCAACTTGACAATGAAATTAAAGTTAACAGAGCTACACACAGCCCTAGAATTTGACCTAGAAGGCCACTGAAAATCACCTTGCCCATGCATCCAGAAGCATCCATTGATCTGTAAACGTGCATCATTTGATGAAAAGATTTTCAGATGTCAAATGCTATAAAATAAAACAATGGAGGGAGAGCCTTCGCTGGCAACACTGCCTGCATAGAAAATATCACTTATTCTGTTTACTGGTACATGAAGTGAGCAGGGTTCTTTTCTTCCTTCTTTTTTGACATTTACTACCTCTGAATCTCAATTCATCCTCTTTTAAATGGGGATAGCAGACATATCTTTTATCGAGATTAACCATGATGATTGCATATGCTTGTGTGGTTTAGGGCACATCCGTGGCCCTGTCTTGCTTTGTTTGTCCTTTGAAAAAAAATATGGATTATTCTCTTTGATCTTGAATTTGCAGAATCTGGGCCCTGGCCCAGCAACAAGTCCCATGTCTCTGCCACCACTTTTGTGTTTCTTTCCCCAGAAGACCATTCTAGGAGGGTGCCAGGCAGCAGGGCTCAGCTCAACATGTTTCCAAAGGTGTTGAACCCTCGAATGCCACAATCTACTCATCACTATCACAAGCCACTACGAAAGGAAAGTCCATCATCTGGATTTAATGGGAGCATGAGGGAGTCTGGCCCCGTGAAGAGAAGGCCAAGGGGGGCCACCTGGGGTCTGAATGTTGGAAGGGCTGGAAGTCAGGGAGCTTCCATGTCAGGAATGCTGCCCAATCTGGAGGGTGCATTAAGAAACTGGCTCTGCCATGCGCTGGATAAACTGTACCTGGAGCCTTACAGGTGGCAGGGAAGAGGCAGGAGGTGCTGTCCTTTGAAAAAAGTCCATGCTGCCAGTGGGCCAGCACATGCGTGTGGCACAGACTATGTGGTCCAGCCCAAAGGGACCCTAGACTGTGCCTGCTCTTCCTCTGGAGTACAAGGCCCTTTTCAGCGAGCCAGGATTGAGGTTTTCCAGAGCTTCACTCTGGTCTGCATGGGGAGATGGTATTCTCCAAACCAGTGCTAACTGAGCCACGGGGGGAAACAGAAAAGAGCATCTTTGCCTGGATGATTGCATTATGACTTATTTTAAAATGCACTGGCATCCCCTTAAGAAAATGCTCCATTTTCTGAAGGCAGAGCTGACAAGAGGATATGCTTGGCCTGAGGGTCACCCCTTTCCAGGATAGGAAGCTCTGTCTTGAGAGGGTCATAGCATAGAGGTCTGCTCTGTAGGCACCGGTTTGACCCGGCCCTTCCACTCCGCATTGGCTGATTCTCAACCAGTCATTTCACCTCTTCTTTGTTTGCATTTTCTACAAGCCTACCTCTCTGCCTTGCACACAATGTGGTTGAGAAATTAAGTGAAATAACATTTGCCAGAGACTTTACCAGAGTGTTGGGCATGTGCAGGGGATCAGTAGATGGTGGCTGATGGAAGGCCTCAGAAAATATGGGGTCATTGGAGAGTATTGATTTGGGAGCAGACTGTTCGGAGTCTTGCCTTCAGAAGAAAGCAGCAGTGAAGGAAGGCCAAGATGAGAGGACGAGGCTCTGGTGCCTGTTCAGCCAGGAGATGACAGCTCCTCTGCCAGGGCAGAGCGCTGGAAGGGAAGGTGAAGAGGCTGGAGTGGGGGAGCATTCCACGTGTCTCCAGGAGGTATTTGCATGTGGAGACCTGCTGATTGGGATGGGGGGCTCAGCCCTTGGTGTGTAACTGAATGGAAATGGGGACTGTGGGTGCCCCAGGTGCAGCACCCACCTGAGTCTCCTGTGTCTCCTCTTTTGCTGCCCAGTATTTAGCAAAAGCTCCTGTAAGTGTTCTCTCAGCACAGCTGTTCCTGTCCATGAAGCAGACCCCTGATGTGCCCCCACCCCTCGGGTGGAGGCCATCAGTGCTGGGGCAGGGTAGGGACAGGAGAAGGAGGCCCTATAGGGGAGGGCAGAGCTCCAGGGTCCAGGGGAAGCCTCGCAGAGCCTGTCTGCTCAGACATGGGTGGAGTCAGTGCCTTTGTTTGCACAAAAAGGCCACTAACCCTGCAGACTGGAAGTGTACTGTTCTGCTGAGGCCCTAAGGAATAAGCCATCTTTCTGGAAATGAGAGAGGATATTAAAAAAAAATAGGTAGGCAGAGATTCCAAGAAGCTTGCAGGAGGTGTGCCCAGTGTGGGTGCCAGAGCCCCAGCAAGGTGAGAAGGGTCTCCTCCTGGAGGGGTGAGGCTGGAGCAAGAGGCCAGAGCCCAAGACCGGTAAGGACGATTTTTCCCTTAGGCAGGTGGGGAGTGTCAGAGCTGGGGGTTGTGGGGGTCTGTGGGGGAGCTAGGGTGGGCTGAATGGGTGTTGGAGCTGAGAAGTGGAGCATGCAGGGGGATCAATCAAATGAGAAAATAGAGGAAGGATCACAGTGGAGAGGGGAGTCATGAATATGGGAGGAGAAAACTTGGATGAACCCCGAGTGTTGGACTGACATTGAAGTTATTGATGTCCTTTTCAGCATGGAGAAATATAAGGATAAATATGGACATAATGGTATCTGGGTGAATGAATAACATGCTTTCCTTCCTGTTAAAATGATGCTGCTTGACTCGCGCCTAGCCCACGGAGGAGTGCAGACATAAGGGTGCATCCTCATTTGTGCAACCTGAGTCAGCTTTGTGCACAGCCCCTTTCTGGAGGGAGCCCCAGGACGACCCTCGTGGGTGTGGCCCCCCACTGCCCCTCTTGTTCCTGCACACACACCATCCATCCCTCCCGTGCTGCGCCCCCTTGCCAGCTTCCCTCTTCTTTTTATTTGTTGAATATTTTTATTGAGACATGTTCATGCACCATGCAGTCCATGCATGGTATACAATCAGTGGCTCACAATATCACCACATATTGTTGTTATATATTCATCACCATGATCATTTTTAGAACATCTGTATCACTCCAGAAAAAGAAATACAAAGAAAGAAGGAAAACTCATACATTCCATACCACTTACTCCTTCCTCTCATTGATCACCAGCATTTCCATCTACCCAATTGTTTTTATCCCTGATTTCTTCCTTATTATTTATTTATTTTTATCCATATGTTTTACTCAACTGTCCACATCCTGGATAAAAGTAGCATCAGACACAAGGTTTTAACAATCACACAGTCACACTGTAAAAACTATATCTTCATGAAAGTGTCATCAAGCATCAAGGCTACTGGAACACAGCTCTACAGTTTCAGGTGCTTCCCTCTCGCCACTCCAATAAACTAAAAAGGGATATCTACATAATGCATAAGAATAACCTCCAGGGTAAGCCCTTGACTGTTGGAAATCTCTCAGCCACTGACACTTTGTCTCACTTCTCTCTTCCCTCTTTTGGCCAAGAAGCTTTCTTTGTCCCATGATGCCAGGTCCCTTTTCTCTTTGCTGGGCTTCTGGCATCAGGGTCCCTCATTCTCCCCCAGGCTTTACTGCTGGATGGAGGGGGGCACTGGAGACCCCTTCTTCTTCCTCTCTGAGGAAGGGATGGCACAAGGGCACGGCAACCATGCTGGGTGTGACAAGGCTGAGCAGCCCCTGCAGAACAGGGCAGGAGTCGCTGGCAGGGGCATGGGGGTGGATCTGCGTGAACCTCTGGGTGGAGGGTCCTGGGGCCTGGCCACGGGCAGGCAGTGAATGCCAGTTGTGCCATCTGGGGTGGCAGGGGACCCGCGGCACGGCTGGGGAGACACACTGGATGTGCCCTTGATGGCACTGCAGCCCCTAAGTCAAGCGTGGACACACGTGAAGGTGCCCAGCTCCCCATAAAGCCCTTCTGAGGGCCCTTTTCTTCCCCGGGGTGGGAGGAAGAACTGAGGCTGGACACCCCCACCAGGCAACGTCCCTCCCTCAGCCACAGTGAGTACATGAGAAGATCAATAAATTTCAGATACAGCAAGTATACTCAATAATTGCCAAGCTTTATGAGATTTCCTGTGCAGAGACCCTTAAAACTGGGTAGCAAACAGAGAAAGTCTCTTACAAAACATGCATTCAATCAAAGCCAAAGCTCTTCTTTTTTACTAGAAGGAAAGAACACTTTTCCCTAACTCTGCCAACTGAATGCAGGTTTTAAAAACAACCGAAGCTAGTCAGTAATGTCTGATGTGTCCCCAAGTCCTGCCCTGAACCCCCGTGGCCAGGCCAGGTGTGGGGCCCAGAAAGTTCAGAACTTCTGCCCCAGACACCCAGACCAGGAAAATTTTCCCACTTGCTTAATAAAGACACTTCTGCCCCCACGTTCCAGAGAATGTGGGATCTTGGCTCGGCCCCTGCACATGGCTGGCCCAGCATAGAGAATGGGAAGGGAGAGGATGGGGAAGCCAAAGGCAAGGCAGGAGCAGAAATGGAATGGAAAAGCCATCAGTCCAAAATGACAAAGAAGAATATAAAGATAGCTAGAAAAGATGGGATAGAGCAATAGCACAAAATAACTGGGTGGGTTAACACCCATGTGCGTCAATAATTATATTAAATATAAAAGATTAATGCTTCAGTTAAAAGACAAAAATTGATAGACTGGACTTGAATATTCTAGCTACATGTGGTTTGCAAGAGGCATTTAAGAAACATGAGGACACAAAAAGGCTAAGAGCAAAAGGATGGAATAAAGTCTAAGTTATAAAAGAAAAAATCCAAGGCTGTAACTATAGGCATGAAAAAGGAGAGAGACTGAAAAACCAGAGAAACAAGGAGAGGAGAAAAAAAGACAGCAGGATGGGAGAGGAGGGGATGTGGGAGGGCGGCCAAGAGGGGGGCCTGGGAGGGGGGGCTGGGGGAGGAGGGGGGCTGGGAGGGGTATGAGGGGAGCTGGGAGAGGGGAGAAGGGGCCTGGGGAGGAGGGGGACTGGGAGGGGGGGTCGGGGAGAAGTGGGGGCTGGGGGAAGGAGGGGCCTGGGATGGGGGTCTGGGGGAGGAGGGGGGCTGAGAGGGGGGATGAGGGAAGTTGGGAGAGGGGAGAAGGGGCCTGGGGAGGAGGGGGGCTGGGAGGGGTCTGGGGGAGGAGCCCACTTGTCACAGATGTTTGGATGAGGGACATGAAGCTGGGAGTCAGAGAGGGGAGGACAGAGCAGAGAAGAGAGGGGAGAGGAGGGGCGAGGAGGGTGAGGTGAGGGAGGTGGGAGTGGGGGAGGTGGTGATGGCGGGGAGGATGGAGGAGGAGAGAGGTGTGCATGGGCTGGGGCTGGACCCTGGAGCCCCGCATGTGGTGGGCTGGCCTGTGCACTGGCCAGGACAGGCTCCTTCAGACGCAGTGACTGGGGCCCCATGAAGACGTTAGTCCGTGAGGGTCCTGTGCATGGGGACCTTGATCCAGGGTCCTGGGACCTCTTGAAGAGAAAGCAGTAGGGGGTGGAAGAGCAGGACGTCAGCAGGAGTCTGAAGAGAAAGGAGTGGATGTGGCCGCATGACAGGAAAGCCAAGGAACCCAGGTGGCCAGCCTGCCAGCACCATAGGGTGACACATTTGGGGCAGAAAGCCAGCCTGGCCAACATCTTGATTTTGGACTTCTTATAGCCTCAGAACTGTGAGCCAATGAATTTTAAGCTGACCCATTGTGCTTTATTTCTCACTGGAAATGACGAGAGAAAGAGAATGGGACAGTGCGAGAGGAAAGAGAGAAGAGGGAAAACACCAGGGGAGACCTGCGGGGAAGCAGCAGCGGGGAGGAAGGAGGAAGAAAAGGGCAGCAGGGGCTGCAGAAGGGGGAGGAAGTAAATACAGCTTTGGAGGATGCTCTGACCCTGTGGCTGCATCTGGTCATGAGCTTAGCTCTTTTGGGGCCCAAAGGGGCAGCCGTCCTCTCCCCCTGTGTCTCCAGGTTGCCTGATGAGCTGCCTCTTCTGGGTCAGGGTCTGGAGCAGGACTGAGAGTGGCATCTTGCAGAAAGGAAGCGCACAGTGCTTGCTGACTAAGTGGGGGAAATGGAGAGGAGTCCCAAACACAGCTCGGCCCCACTGCCGTGTCTGGACACTCAGGACAGCTGGGTAGAAGGAGACGCTGCTTCAGAGAGTCCGTACCGTATGTCAGGATTGGGCTGCGAACAAGCTGTGTTACTTGGGAAGGTAACTATCTATCTATCTATCTATGTTCCAGCCAATAAAAATGAGGTTAAAAATGTAAGAGTTACTTCAGGAGGACCTCTTTCGTTGTCTATGTAAGCCCAAGTCTGCAAGTGAAATCATTGCCCTCCCCACTACGTGGGGCATGATGTCCAGGGGTGAAAGTCTCCCTGGCAATGTGGGAGAGGACTCCCAGGGATGAGCCTGACCTTGGCACTGTGGGATCAACAATGCCATCCTGACCAAAAGCGGAAAAGAAATATAATTAATAAGGTATCAGTGGCAGAGAGAGCTCAAATAGAGATGAGCGGCTACTCTGGAGGTTGCTCTTATATCAGGTAGACCTTGTTACCTATCATAACCTGTCAACCCCCAACCAGGACCACTCCAGCCAACCCTCAAGAACACCTAGGGCAATATATAAGATTCCACAAGGGTTCCAGCCACTAGAGTAACTTTCCAGAAGCCTACAACTTCCAGATGGGTCCCTGGTTCAGATAAGTCCTGAAACCTACAGGGCCCAGCCTCTCCAGAACATCAGATAGTTTCATCCCCTTACCCCATATTAGTGACAGCTCCTTCCCACATGAAAAAGTTAGAATGGCATAGCCCAAGTACCCCTAAAGAGTGGGAGAAAGATCAAAGGGGATGGCGGAGTTATACAGAGAAGGGTGGGTTTAACAAACGAAAGTGACGGCTGAATCATTAAACTGATTCTCTTTTAGTCTCTAGTATCTTCGAGCAGCTAGAAAAACCTAAAATTGTGGAACTGTAACCCATACCAAGCTCTGACATCTGTTCTACAACTAATTGTTGTGATGTGCTTTGAAATTTATTGCTTTTTTGTGTATATGTTATTTGTCACATGCCAAAAATGTCAATTGTGATGATAAAAAGATACTTATTCCCTCTAGCCTCCAGTGTTCTGTAACAGCTAGAAGGAAAAATCTGAGAGGATCATCTGGTAGCTTATGACAGACTCTGGGATCTTTATTATACAATAAAAGAAAGTGAAAAGAAAAAAAAATGAGGCTAAACCCCCTTCGTCCCAGGAAGGCTGAGCGAGGCAGGCGAGGCTCCCGGCACATGGGTCACTGCGGGTCCCAGACACAGCAGTTGATGCACTTTCTGTGGGAACATGCAGCCTCCTCTGCACCTCAGCCACACTGGGCAGAGCCCATTCTCTGGGTTCTCCTGGCTCCTGAGCATGGGCTCCTACATTCAGTTGGCCATGGTCTGCCCAGCGCTGGCACCATGTCTGTCACCATGTCTGTCCTTGAGTGAGCATCTGTCTGGGCCTGACCCAGTCCCGGGCCTGCCTTAGCCTCGCATCTGCCTGCCGTGCCCCCAGCTCTGACCACTGGGCAACAGGCCTGCTAGGAGTGGTGGCAGCTCAGTAGTTCTGGCCAAGTCCTCCTCCCTTCTGTGACTTCAGGTGGTCAGCCTGAGCCAGACACAGCTTCACCATGTCCACTGCCACAGGCTGATGGCTCATGGGCAGGAGACCAGCAAACAACGGGGTGGCATCCACACTCGGGAACAAGTCTGGCTGCAGCTCTCAGAGGGGGTTGGTGACCCTTCCTTCACCCGCTCTCCCCTACCTTGGGTTGCAACCCAGCACCCCTCAGGAGGAAGATGTGGGAACAAGGAGGACATCGGCTTCAGTCTGTGCCTGGGGTTACTTAGCTTTGCACACAGTTTCAGATCTCAGGTATCTTAGGGACAGAGGCATTCTAACCCCACACTTCTTCCCTCCCTAAATGAGCCCCCCAGCTAGCCCCGTGGTTTCAAGTGAGTTTAATTACCCAGCATCACAGCCACACGCACACACTTACAAATAACACTGGCTTCACAGAATAACGTCGGCAGGGGAATTGGAGCAGATGTGCCCAACGTGTAAGAAAGGAAAGGCAGAGAAGCAGGATGCCTTGGGACAGCCTCCCCAGCCTCAGCACAGGCACTGCCCCAGTCCCACCCTTACCTAGTCCAACTGTCAACAAAGAGCGTCGTCCTCCCTTGGGAGTGTCTGAAGCATGTATGCCTGAATTGGGTCGAGAGGCCATTCTGGAGGCTATGTCTATGCAAGCTCCAGCCCCCAACTGAACCACTCCTGCCAACCCCAGCAAACACCCAGGGCTCCATCTGGGACTCTACAAAAGTCTCACACACTCAGTTTACTTTCCAGATACCTAAACCTCCAGACGGTTCCCAGGCCAGGTGGGTCCTGAAGCCCAGAGTGCCCAGCCTCTCCAGAACTTCAGCTAGTGCCATCCCCCTTCCCCATATTATAGATAGCCCTTTCCAACATGAAAAAGTCAGAATGGGCACAGCCCAAACACCCCTGAAGACTGGGAGAAGGATCAAAGGAGAAGGAGGAATCATAACAAGAGAAGACAGGATTTAACAAATGAGCATGACTCTGAATCATTGTATTGATATTTCTTTTAGTTTCCAGGGTCTTGGAGTAGTTAGAAGGAAAACATAAAAATTGTGGAACTGTAACCTACACCAAACTCCCAAATCTGTTCTGTAACTATTTGTTACCATGTACTTTGAGGTTTATTACTTTTTTGCACATATGTTCTACTTCACAATAAAAATGTTTAAAAATATCAAATTTAATGTAATAGCAAACGATTTAAAAATAAAAAAATTCAAGTTAAACCACATTAAGGGGTCCAGCTCTCATGGAGAGCTGCTGGGGAAAGACCACCTGTCCCCAGGCTGCAATGGACACTCAGCCCGGCCAGAGCCCCAGCGGCAGAGTGCAGGGAGTTGGGGACAGTGTCCACAAGCTGCAGCCGTGCAGGAATGATGGCCGGGAGGCTGGCCCATCCTCTGGGGCAGTTTCCTCATAGGGTAGGGACAAGGACTGTCCTAGGAAAGCTCCCAGGGATCCTGGGACAGCTGGGCTGGACATTGGGGGCCTCTCCTCTGTCTGCATCTGTGCCCCTGCCATGCCGGACACTGGACCAGCCCCTCCTCCTGGGGCAGCCTCCCAGGGTCCAGGAAGAGCAGCAGCTGTAGGCCGAGTCCCCTGGCCACAGCAACTGGCGAGTAGCCACCCCAGGTGGCTCAGCAGCATGTGGGAGCCCAAATCTCTGGCCACTGGTCCAAAGTCCTTGTCTCTTCCAAACGCTGTGGCATCCACCAGTCTCTCAGAATGAAAAGGATGCAGCACCTCTTCTCTGCATGTCCTAAAACCCGCAGGTTGTTGGCATTGGGCTAAATTCTGGGTTCACCTGAGCACTGAGTCCCAGGCTGGGGTGAGGTGGATGCTCTCGGGAAGCTGGGCAGCCCCAGATGACCCAGAGGCCATACAGGGTGTGGCTGGATAGAGCGTCCCGAAGGTGTCACACCCGAACTGCCCCCACCCGGCTTCCTGAGCCCCTCCCTCACCACGTCCCTGGGCACCTGATCGCATGGTCCCAGAGCACAACCTCAGAAATGCAGCATTAGGAACAAGTCCCCCACAAGCTGTGATCCCCAGGCATGCTGGGAACACACTGGGGAGCAGAATGAGCCCTGTGTCGGGACCAGCTTCTGCATCGGTGGCACAGGCTGACCCTACCTTTTGGCTCCTTCCCCATCTGTCAGAAGTAATGTCATCATCTGCATTAGGATGACAGCAGGGGCTCTTTTCTTTAATCCTGGTGGCTGATAGCCAGATACTATAGCCAGATCTTTATTTTGACAAGTAAGGAAATAAAAAATGCACACAAACAAATGTCCCCTTTTCTTCCACACGTGCACACACACACAAACACACACACACACACACACACACACACACACACACCAGGAAATATGCTGAGCCCTAAGTCCCAGGTAGACGCCAACCTTAGACTGAAGTGGGCTTGAGCTCCTGCACCTCTCTGGGCCTGAGTGGGAAGTGGGCTGCCTGCTGGCTCTGGTACACAGGGACCTTCCAGAAGCTCCCTGGTCCCTGTGGGTAATGTCTCCTAGCTGGGTTGCCATGCCGTCACACTGCAAAGCCCTGTGTCCCCCTCTGCGAGCCCAGAGCCTTTGCATGAAGCCTTTTGCCCAGCCCATCACGGGGGGTCTGGACCTGCGGCAGGGACCCCCAGCTGCATCCCAGCCACAGCACCAGGTGCACCCGTGGGCCAAACCTTCCACCCTCACCTCCCCTACCCTGGGGGCATCTGTTTATGCCTCTCAGCTTAGGTGTCTGCTGCTGGAAGGCCAGTTGCCCCCTGTGCTGGCACTTCCCCCATGGGGCTGGAATGGGTGGCAGCAACATCTCGGGGTCTCTCTAAGGGGAGACCTACCCCTGTCATGCTGCCCAGGCCCTCGGCAGGGCTTGACTTCAGGGGAATGGGGGACAGTTTCACACACCAGCAGCCAAGGTGGGCGTCGGGTGAGCTGCTAGGCTCAGCCCCTGGAGTCCTCCCTGCAGGGACCCAGGCTTGCTCTCGCCTCCTCAGCCCCTCACTGGCACCACCCTCCCACCTGGGTTTTTCACTTCCTACCCCAGGGCCAATGCACCCAACATGCAGATGCAGCCCCGAGGTGCTGGGGTGCTCCCTTCCACATACCAGAAATTCCAGGCGAACCCGGGAAAGAGGGATGGGTATGATGGATTCAAACCCAAAGAGTGTGGCCTGGAAGGGCACCGGGAGGGCAGTGAGACTTCCCATCAGCGTGACCACCATGCCTGGGCCACCTGCCCCTCACCCACATAGCTGCCCTGGGCTCAGCTGGACGCACCCTCTCGGAGTCCCAGAGCACAGCTGGCCCCCCACCTGCAGCAGACCCCCTCAGTCAACTGGGGTTCAGGTGGGCACCTGGGGAGACCCTGAAAGCAGAGCCTGACCCAGGGGGTGCAGTGAATCTACTTGGGGGTCATCTTGGGGCAGTGTGAGTGCCCATTATTGGGTCGGTCCATTCATGGGCCACTGGGCCTCCCCAGGATGGTGAGGGACTGAGGGCTGCCTATCAGAGCTGCCTCTCCAGCACCAGGAGCCCAGGGCCCTTCTCAGTCCCATCTCCACTGCCTAAGTGGCTCCCGGTCAGGGACAGTAATGCCACACACTGCCTGCGACCCCAGGGTCATCACTGGTTGACTGAGCAAGGGCAGTGCGGCCAGGCCACCATCAGCAGCTTCACAACTGTACCCTCAGGCACCCTCGCTGGCCCCCAGATGGCTTCTTCCCTGGTTACAAATCACCCCAGGGCCAGCTCAGTTGGGCGTCCCTGTCAATGCAGCTACGGGCCCTGGGCTGGGTCTCCTGTGGAGAAAGTCACGCGCTGACCTGAGGCGTGGGCAGCCACATGGATGGCAGAGGGAAGAATGGATCGGCAACAGGACCCAAGGGCAGCAAACTCAGATTTATTGAAGCAGCTGTTCCTGCCGCAAGTCACCCCCACACACACACCCAGTGCAGTCATCTGCAGACAGAACTTGGATGTCCGGATGGTCCAGCTGCAGCCAGGGGTCCGAGCAATGGCCACCATGTGGAGGACACTGACGGATGTTCACGCACATGTTACATGCCTGAGACTGACACGTGGTGGGGCACGTGAAGGGGTCCTCACCAGCCATGGCAGCCAGGTGACCAGGGGGGTGGCTTGTCCTCAACCAGCCAGGACCCTGGGAAGCTGACCCAAGCCCTCCACTCTAGCAGACATGGCCGTGGTCCAAGCACCGAGCCTGCACCCCTCCTGTGCACCTCCCACCAGAGGCGAGGCCGGTTTCCGTGTCCGTGGTTCTTCCTCTTCCACCTTCATTCCTCTCTCCAGGAAGTGGATTTAGGGAGCATTTCTCCTGGGGCACCTCTGGGCCTGACTGAGAAAATAAACTCACTGGCTCATGTTCTTAAAATCTCCCTTGAGGAAAGAGGTGACCACGGTGAGTCAGCTCGGGGTCTCCCAGCTCCAGGAGACCCTTAGGAGCACCAGCTCCACTTCCCACTGCGGCTGTCAGAAGAGCCTGACCCAATCCCCACCCATGAGGGGCATCTTCCCAGCCCCAGAGGGAGGTTACACAAGCTTCTGAGTGTGAGACACACAACATGTCAGCTACAATAGCACCATCAGCAACAATTGGGCCGACCGGCAGCATCCATCATTTTTAATAATTCTGAGGTCTCCCAAAAAAGTAAAAGAAAAGCAGGTGACAAAGAAAAGAAAAGGAAAAGTGCGTGTGTGAGCTGGCTGAGTTCAGGCCTCAGGAGTCCCCCACACTCTCCTGGCACTTTGGAAACTTCTAGGGGCCCCTCATGTTCCCAGGCTGGGTAGCCAGGCTGGCAAAGTAGGTGCACTGCAAGGGGTCACAGCAGCCAGGGGGTCTGGGGGGGCCTGGGGTGCCAGGGTGCTCCACCGGCCCCATCTCTCCTTGAGGACCAGGGCTCCCCGGAAGTCCATCTTTTGCATAGCTGGGTTCCCCGGGGTGACCTGCCCAAGCAACAAGAGAAACAGAGAGCTGTCAGGTTCCCTGGGGACAGCAGGCCCTCTCACAGCTTCCATCCCCTTGGCGTGGGGCTGAGCTTGGCTAGAGTGGCAGCTCGGCTCCCCTGAAGGCCAGGTGGCAGGATGAGTGGACTAAATTAGAGCAGTGCCCAGGCTGGGCCAGGAGTCAGTGAGGGAGAAATGTGGGCTCCACTCACAAGCAGGTGAGAAACCAGGCTTCTCTGTGCCCACCTGGCTTGAGGAGATGCCTGCACTTTGGGGAGGTGGTGGGGCATTAAGTCCTGCTCAGTGGCTGAAGCCCCAACTCATGGATCCTTGGAGACACTGGTGACAGTCCATTACCAAAAATCCAACTAGACACAAATCCTTATTTTCTGCACTTTATCTATGTATTAAATCTGGACCACATATTGGGCTACATTAGCATATTCTGTAAAACAATCAGCGAAGGAAACACCGAGGCTAAAAAATAACTGACCCTTATATATCCCAGAATTTGAAGCTGGAAAACATTACCTACAGACAAACTTCTATTGATTGAGTATCATGACATCATATATAAACACTTATTCCCTTTTTCACTTTGGCACCTGGGGAGCTCAGTGCTAAATACGGTAGTTATAGCTCTAGCAGTGATACTTCCTCATAAGTCTCAATAAATATCTTGTCAGAAAATCTTAGTTCCCACCATAAAATACACAGAAATTAGGCATTTCCCTTTGGAAATATCTTTATACACTTGAGGAACTCCGTTGAGGCTCTGCTAATTGCAATTTAATATATAGTCTGCCTTAGACCAGTGTCAGAGGCCAGCAGAGTCTCTGGGAGCTCCTGGGGATGATCCCCATGTCATCTCATGGTTTGTGGTACAGGTACTTCCCCCTTCTATGTGGTCTCTGCTCTGCCTTTTCATCTTTGTTTAATATCCTCTTATTTTAAAAGCATATTTACTATTACAAGCTAGTTGAAAGTAGGCATCTTCTCTGATCAGTATAACAGCACATGTCTGTGGTAGGAAATCTGGAAAATTATGAAGGTATAAACAATAAAACTAAAATTACCTATAGGTCCAGCATTCAGAAATGACCTCAGGTGAGCGTGAAGGTGAGAATGAAATAGAAGTAGGAGCCTTGAGGGGATGGAGTTCAGTGCTCGGTCACCTCTCTCCCACCTCCTATGTTTACACCTGGTCATAGGAAGGGCTCAAGCTGCAACCTGGAGACCTTCACACGCAGCCAGAGCAGGGGACTCACTCGTCACAGCTGTGATGCTGGGAGCCCCTCACCTTGGGAGGGTGGGACAGACCTTGCCCCTTCTGGGCAGTGCCAAGTACAACGGGCATCCACAAGTGCATGGTCCTACCTGGGGTGCCGGGGGCCCCACCTCACCTCTCAGGCCAACTCCAGGTGCACCTGGGTCTCCTTTGGCTCCTTGCTCACCTGGGGAGGGAAACATGCACTGTGGGTGCAGGGACCTGAGATGACACCCTCTGGGGGCCACCTCCACCAGGGCCTGCTGCAGAGCCCCATGCTCACACATGCTCACTCCAACTCATGCTCTGTTCATGCACACACACTCACATGCAGCAATGCAAATGTGGATTCAGAGTGCATGGCACTCCCTCCTATGCATGTTCATATATGCATGTTTAGACACAGAAATCTGCCTACTCGGTTACATGCACACTTATGCACATTCGCATAGTTAGCACCTGTGTGCATAGTGCCTGTGTGTGTGCACACCTATGCACATTCACACACTTAGTACTTGAGTGTGCATGCAATATAAACATGAACACTCACTCAAGCACAGGAAATATCCTCCTCTGGGAGGACATTTGAAATAATATTTGAAGTAGAATTGTACAGATTTGATTAAACTTATTCTCCTAAAATTTTTTAATCTTTACTTTTTTGTCAAGCTATTTCTAGCATATTTCCTATATGCCACATATTTTCTTTTGTAATTCAAATTTAAATTCTGCTAGTTCATGGGAATTTTAGACCATTCACATTTATTTTTATAATTATTTCACTTTATCAGAATTCTGGCATCCTCTTAGTTGCTTTCTATGCTTTATGCCTTGTAATTGGCATTTATTTCATATCTTTTGTTTTGTGAACACGTTTGGGAGGACTTGGAACACAAAACTTAATGAAGGGCCTTTAAAGTTGGAAACACACTACAGGAAATGCCTGATGAATAATTAATTAATGAGGAGGGGAAGGTGCTGGAGAGGAAAATATCAGGGACCTTCACTTCTGGCCTCAGCGAGTGGGGGGCTGCAGCTGGGACTGCATTAAGGGCACCTTTTGCCACCCGGGCTCCTCCTCCCCACCAGGAAGTAGACAATTAGCAGGTTGGCCAGCCTTGGCTTCAGGCCCCTCTCTTCCTTCCAGTTGGGACTGCCTGTCATGAGAGGGCACCCTGCCCGCTTGCCGGCATGTGCTCAGTGAAGCGGGACAGTCCTCACCTTAAAGGAGAGACCTACTGTTAGAGCTGTCCACATTTAGAGCCACCTGAGTCCAGGTAATCCACCTGAATCCAGGTAAACCATGTGTATTCAGGTAACTCACCTGTGTCCAGGTAAGTCCCCTGTATCCAGATAAACCACGTGTGTCCAGATAAATCACCTGTGTCCAGGTAAGCCACCTGTGTCCAGATAAACCATGTATGTCCAGGTAAGCCATCTGTGTCCAGATAAGCCATCTGTGTTCAGATAAATCACCTGTGTCCAGGTAAGCCACCTGTATCCAGGTAAGCCACCTGTATCCAGGTAAGCCATTCCAGCTGAGAGCTGGAGAGTTAGCTACCATTTCTGGCTGCAACTCTAAAGCCACTTCCTGCAGTCATAAAGCTGATATTTACTCTCCACTGGGCTGGTCCTTAAGTGCCTCGATTCTCAGTTAGTTCTGGATTCAGAGAGGAAGAAGAAGGGGTCTGCATCAACCCCTGAGAAACTTCAACAGACATGGAGGGAGAAAAGAAAAGTAGGAGGGATCTAATTCAATTTTCCTAGCAAAAGCATAATTTTGAAAAAATATCAAGTATGAAAACCACTTAGATGCATGAAAAATTACATGATGTCAAAATGCAGGGTGTTATCAGGCTGCAGGGAATGAAAATGGAGTGAAGCATGCCTGGACAGCCACAGCATGCACTGCACACCCCGAGCCCCTCTCTTCACACGTGTGGTCAGCCGCAGTGTGCACTGCACATGCCGTGTCCTGTTCCTCTGTGGCCTCTGCTCACCTTTTGGGGCCTATCAGTCCAGAAGGTCCTTCCAGGCCCCCTTGCCCAGGCAGACAAGGGTCCCCCATGGTCCCCACCCGGCCTGGAAACTCATCTTTGCTGGGGGCTCCGGGGGGCCCAGGTCTGCCTAAAGGTGCCTTCACATGTACCGGGGGCATCTGGGCCAGCAGGTCAGCAAGTCTGTCTGCGGAGCAGGGGGGATGCATTTTGGGAAGGGGGCAAACCTTTAGGACCTGCAGGGTCTGAACTGAATTGGCCTGTGCTGCACTGCTGGGGGGTAACCAGAGGCTGCACTGCCCAGGGAGCTGACCAGAGGCTCTTCTGCCCAGTGGCCCTCACTGTCCCTGGAGCCTGACCCTGCTGTGGGCAGCCTCAGCTTCCTTGTGCACAGATGAGGCAATGCACTAGGGTGGCCCAGGGCGACATGCATGGAAAGCTATGTGGGGTGCACACACGCTCAGCATCCACAGGCTACCACAGCCACAGTGGGAGAGGCTCCAGAGCAGCTTTCCTGCAGTGGATGGGTGGAGGCGGGTGCCTCCTGGAGCTGTGCTGTCAGAGCACCCAAGGATAGATGTGGGGATGGCTGCCTGCACGGCTGCCCTCATCCACAGGGCCTCGGGGGCGTCAAGCTACTTGCCCTCCAGCTGCTGGCTGAGCTCCTCCTGCACCAGGCGCTGCAGGGTGTCCAGGGATGGAGACTCTCCCTGGAAGGGACAGGGAGGGGCGTCAGGTCTCCCTGCACTTCGGGAAGCAGAAGGAGGAGACCAGACGCGCCTCGGGAGTGCGTTCCCTGGCCGCCCTTCTTGTACCCTGCAGCCCTCCTGCTTCCTGCATCCCTGAAGTCTGGCTCCCATCCCTCCCTGCCCCCCTGCCTAGCTGCAGGACGCTGCTCACAGCGAGCCCCTTCTGAGCCCTGTGCCTCCCTGGCCCCTCTGCTTGGCTGCCCACCCAGCTCCCCGCTCTGTGGCAACACAGCTGAGCTCATTGACCAGAAGGCACAGCGGTCCCCCTGAGTCACTCGGTGATGGGGAGTCTCTCAAGAACTGGAGGGCAGCTCTCGGGCCGTCACACTGGATGCTTCCCCATGTCACCTGCCACCTTCTCCATGGCGTCCTGTCTCCCAGGCACAGCTCCACCGTCGCCTCTCTGCAGCCCCAGCACCTGGCCTTAGATGGATCCTTGGAAAAGGTCAAGTTCCTCCTTCTTTCCTTTCTTGGTCAAGTCTTTTATGGCAGTTCCAAAATTACCATCGCCACCACAGCAGCATGATGGGGGATGCTGAACGTGGCCCAGGGGCTTCAGAAGCCAGCGCATCCTGCAGCTACCCCTGGATTTGGCCGAGATCAGGCCCTGGCAATACTGCCCCTTGGGGCACCTGAATCTCAGGCTGACCACGGAAGCCAGGTAAGCAATTGAACACTGAGCCCTAGAGTCACATGGCCATGTGGTCCCCTAAGCCTATGCTCTTAGGGACATGGGGCCCCCAGGGGCCTATGAAGAAGCCATGGGGAGACCAGGTGACCAGGGGACAGTGGGTGGCCAGGGAACAGTGGGCTGCCAGGGGACAGTGGGTGGTCAGGGGACAGTGGGCTACCATGGGGACAGTGAATGGCCAGGGGGTAGTGGGCAACCAGGGTGACAGCTGGTGGCCAAGGGACAGCAGGTGGCCAGGGGGACAGTTGGCAGCCAGGGGAAAGTGGACAGCCAGGGGAGAGTGGGTGGCCAGGAGACAGTGGGTGACCAGGTGACAACAGGTGGCCAGGGGATAGCATGAAACCACGGGAGCAGGTGGCCAGGGGACAGCAAGCAACTGGGAGACAGTTGGCAGCCAGGGGACAGTGGGTGGCCAGGGGACAGTGGGCAACCAGGGGACAGTGGGTGGTCAGGGGACAACAAGCAGCTGGGGGACAGTAGGCAGCCAGGGCAGAGCGGTTGCCACAGCAGGAGGCCAGCTCCCGCCAGTGCTTACACAAGTGAAGCCTGTGTGCTGCTGTTAAGAATTCACATGAGCATTCTGCCACTAAAATAAATATGCTTACACATACATACACAAGCACATACACACAGGTGTGTCCACACACACACACTAAGCAAACCTTTGGAAGAATGCACCTCTGGCAGGCAGACAGAAGAGAGGCCAAGCCAGGCAGGGACTGGATGGCCAAGCATCCAGGAGCTCAAATTCCCAAGCTTGGAGCCAGAGGAATCATTAAGTCTGTGGATTCATCACTGAGGCAGGGGCAGAACCAAAGAAGAACCTGCTTTTATTTTTCTTTGGAGCCCCTCTATGTTACCCACAATTTCACTTAATCATCATGAAAAACCTGTCAGAAGAGGATATTCTCATCCCTTTTGCAATCAAGAAAGGACCAGCTCAGAGAGGTTAAATAATGTGCCCCAGGCCACACAGCCACCGACAAGCCAGGACCTGTAAGTCAGATCCCAGTGCCCACACTTCCCTGGCTCCCTTCAGGTCCAGAGGGGCCAGTGCCCTTACCCTGAGTCCTGGGAATCCCAGCGGGCCCGGAGTTCCCAGGGGTCCGGTCTGGCCACTCTCCCCAGGCAGTCCCTGGGGGCCTGTCAGGCCTGTGTGGCCTTTGTGACCTGGGATTCCAGGATCCCCAGGCTGGCCTTTCCCACGGGGAGGACCTCTGTCTCCTTTGATGTCAGGATCTCCCTAGAGGAAGAAAGAGATGTTTTAGCAGATGCATCACTGCAGGTGTGCTGCCCAGGTGGGGCTGGAGTGCTGCAGGAGGGGCTGTGCCCCAGCCCCCAGAGTCCTGGAAGATGCACAACTTGGGCAGAAGGGATGGCAAGGTTCAGCCTGCAACCTTTAGTCCCCAGTGCCCAGTGCCCAGGCTCAGTCCACCTACCCCGAGTCCCCAGTGCCCAGGTGGGTGCCCAGACTCAGTCCACCAGCTCCAAAGTGTCAGCAGGAAGGTCAGGGTGCCCAGCTGAGAGAGGCCCCAGGCTCTCAGGGGGCCCTGAACCCCCTCCAGCCTCAGAGATTATCCAGCAGCTTAGGGAAAACCCTGCCTGGGACCCTTCTCTCCTCATTGCCAGCCCAGGCTTCGGGTGCCAGATCCATGCATTTGAGAACCACAGTGACTCTCAAGGCCAGACCCAGCCTCTGATGTCTGTGTCACAGGGCAGCTGCCAGCCCTGCGAGGCCCTGGGCCAAGGCCGTGATGTTGCAGTCGCTTGGACAGCCTTAGTGGTGACCGGCCCTTTCCAGCTGCGGCCGAGAGGGGCAGGGGCAGGGGTTGAGCTCACTGACACCCGGGAGCCACGGGACAGGAGGCAGGTGCTGTCATGCCATTGTGCCCGGCAGACAAGTCCGTGCAAATGTGGAACACGCACTGCCCAGAGCACAGCACACCCTGGGGCTTAGTGAGAGCTGGGTGCTGCTTGGCACGTGCCTGCCTGGCTGTGTGCACAGAGGATCTCTCCGCAGGGACAAAAGACCCGGCGCCCTGTAATGGGTGGGGGCTGAAGCTGACAGGTACTGAGGCACATTTTTCACTGCATTCACTTTCATACAATTCATATTGTTTAAAAACATGTCTATATTGCTTTTATAATGCCAATAAAAAACTGCAGAATTGGAAAAATGAGTTTAGCCAAATTCAAGTGGCTGCACCCATTTTTCAGGTGTGAAGCCCTTTAGGGTATATGGTGGTCTTACGCTCAGGGCTCTGAATATGCACGTTCTTAGAGCGCCTCAGTGCTGAGGCCTGTCTATGGTGGGGGCTGGTTGCACTTCGGACCCCCAGGAGCATGAAGGGAGGCTGTGTAACCCCCGGCTGTGACCCTAAACTGCTCAGCAGGAGGAAGGTGCACTCTGCTTTAGTGGTCAAGGTGTTAGAGAAGAGACCCTGAGTTCCAGTTCCTAGATAGAACTCGAGCCCATACTCCCCAGTAACGGCTTGGGGGACTCTGGGAGACATGCCCCTGGGGGGCCTCAAATACTGCTTGACCACTCCCTGGCCCTGGTGCCCAGGACTTGAGAGGACCCAGGAATGCAAGGCAGGATGTCCACTCCACCTCCACTTTCCCGGGCTGCAGGAGGGATGCCACAGCCATCAGCTCACAAAGAAAATTGAAAAATGAGATGAAGTCTCTGCAGGCCCGGGGGGAACAAGCGGGCAGGAGCAGCAGAGGCAGCAGAGGCAGCAGAGGCAGCTGAGTGGCTGGGCAAGGAGGCACCAAGGTCAAGCAACCCCCAAGGGCTGCAGCTGGAGCCCCCTCCCCACCGGTGTGAAACTTAAGGAAAGCCTTTCTGAGTGCAGCACCAAGATGTGTCACTCTGGGGAAGTCTGCACCCTCCCCACCGCCACATTGGGTGACAAGCCTGGAGCCAGGCAACTGCAGCCACAGGTGGCTGGCACACAAGCAGAGGGACACCTGTCAGTGTGTCTCCATGCCCGGCTTTGATTTTGTAATTGTGAGGATGTTACTCCTTAAAATAAAAGCCAAACACAAGGAGAAGAAAAGGAAAGAGGCCATAACACGAGTCCAGCAGCATTGGGGGCTGAGCCTCTGTTCCGGGACCTGGTGAGTTCCTCTGAGAGCTGCAGAAACTGCTGGGCTGGCCCCCTTGGCAGACCCCAGCCACCCCAGCCCCTGGTTGTTCCCCACACTTACCCTCTCTCCTTGGGACCCTGGTTCTACGGGGGCACCCTGCAATGGAACCCACAGGGCAGCCATTGACCTTCGGCCTGGCCCCTCGGCCCCTCCTGGTGCCCCACAGCGCCGTGCGCAGGGGCCATTCATGCCTCCCCTTCCTGCAGCCACTGACTGGTGGCACCAGCCCCCTCCTGCTCTCCAGCCCACAGACTTCCCCTTCCATTCTTCCCACCACGATAATGGGCCCTTGCCCTGCCCAGGGGACCCCACGTGAATGGGGCTGCCCAAGAGGGAATGAGGGGGAGTGGGGGCAGGCTTTCTGAAAAATGTGTGGGTGGTCCTCAGGAAAGCTGCCTGCACATTTCAGGAACAAAAAGGCTGAGAGGGTCAACAGGGCCAAGCGGCCGGATGGTGCCCTGCACACTGCATGCTGTATGCAATCCTCTGCCAGGTCTGAGCCTCAAACTCAAAAGGGCCACAGCTTCTGCTCTGGTCTGCACAGGTCACCCTGCTGCGGTATGGCAAGGGACTGCCCTTGAGGAGCCACCAAGATGTCCCAGAGAGAGGTGGTGGTGAAAGAGCCAAGTGGGGTCCTGGTGGCAGATGGGGGGAGTGGGCCTGGACCTTGCGGAACCTGGGGTCCAAGCTAGCAGGCCATGCCACCGGCTGACCTGCAGAGCTGTGTCAAGATGCCTCCCTCGGGACTGGGAAATGATTCGTAGGCCTGGAGCAAAATCACAGCGTGGCCCCCTTGCTCAGACTGTGGCATGGATGTCAAGGTGGCCCCTGGGCAGGGCTGGGACCATCAGCCCCACATGCCCATGGGGAGGGCCCTGGGGGAAGAGAAGCCTGGGGTGCACTTGCCTTCGTCCCTGCAGCTCCTTTCTCTCCTGATTCTCCCTGAGAAAAGAGCAAAGCGTCAGCTGGGCTGCAGCACCAATGTGTGCCATGCACACACCCACCTTCAAACAAGAATGATAACCCATCCTGTTTCAGCAAGGACAGTGGGGGATGGTCCTGGTGACCAAGGACACCCCAAGCAGGGGTCTTAGGTAAGCCTATGCAGGGAAAAGAAACACCGTTGCTGGGTATGGAGGGCCCGGGCCTGGGCTCCTGGTCAGTGGGTGAGTGGTGACTCCAGCGAAAGGATCCTGGGACCGCTACAAATGGTCTCAGGGAGGGGCCTCCTGGGGAAGGGGCCCTAAGTCCTCGGTCTTAGCCATGACTTCTCCGCCTGTGGCTCTGTGGCTTGGATGACCTGCTCACACCCTCCCCAAGCTCCCCGTGCCTTGGTTTCCTCATCTGTGTGTGTCGGCACCCTGCCTGTGTCACAGGCCTGCCTGAGAATGCAGCGTGCCAGGACAGGGCAGGTGCGGTGTTGAAGGCTCGGCTGGCTGCTCAGTGGGAGCTGACACTTATTAATAAGGGGGCAGACAGGAAGTTTCAGCCTTCAGGGGCAACTGAGCCAACAGCCTCAAGGAAAATACGTGGCCAGAGTCAGGCTCAGGGTCGAACTGTTGGCAAGGTGGATGGGTTCACCACCTGGAGGGGGCCAGGTTGCACTGCAGGGGCCACTGGACAGGACAGAGTTAAAAGGAAGGAGGGGGGACAGGAAGGAAGATGGTCTCTACTCCTGAGAGCTCATTCAACCCCGTCCATCGGCCAGCAGTCCTGGGTGGGCTGTTGTAGACAGAACAGGACAGCAAGCTGCAGTCAGAATGTTTGAGTCCCTGAGCCACTCAGAGGAGCCCTGCTGCGCTGGGGAGCTGCAGCGAGAAATTCCATAAGGATCACCCATGGGCTTCATCTGCCTTCGTTGTTGAGTCTGGAGACCTAGACCCCAGCACCAGCTGGAAAGCAAACTTCTGTGTGAGGACCTGCAGTCCCAAGCCCACTCATCCCTCCCAGTTCCATCAGCACAGCTAACCCACCACAACCACAGGTGCAGTATTTGTAACTGTGGGGTACATGGGATGGAGGCACCGTTGCCGACCTCTGTACATGGGTCATTCTGTTTAATCTTGCGAGGTAGGTGGTGTGATTACAGTACTGAGGGATCAGCCCCAAGGCCCAGCGAGACCATGAGCCATTCCTCAGATCTCCCCGCTCCTCAGGTCTCACTGTTAGGGAGCCAGGGCTGAGAATCCCACCGGCTGTGACCATGCTTGCATTTCACCCATGCACTCCGCCATCTCCCGTTATCATGCCCCTCTGACTGGAGCAGACGGACACGAGGACACAGAGGGGAGGGACAGGTGCAGAAGCTGACATTTACACCTGCAACACAGCACCTCAGCCACGCTGTGGTCACTGCTTACTGGAGGCCCACGGGGACCCCGGAAGCTGGGAAGTCCTGGGCTGCCACCTTCTCCCTTGTTCCCTTTCTGGCCCTGCAGAGAGAAAGCAAGACCTTCATTCTCCCAGGGGTCAGGTGCAAACTCAGGCAGGGTCAGGAACTTGTGACCCTTCTGCATTCAGAGGTCATCAGCAGAGGAGAAGGAATGATCCCCTTCCCACAGTGGCTGGAAAGAGGCTGAGAAAGGCACAGCAGGTCCCTGAGCTGTGGCCAGGGAGTGGGACAGCATGGTGAGTGGGGTTCCTACAGCAGTCAGCAATGGCCAGCGGTCCCTGGTCCAACAGGAAGTGAGGTCCACCAGGGTGACCCACTGCCTTCATTTCTTTGGGACAGATGGGCGTCCTGGGCTGCAGGACTTTCAGAGCTACAACCAGGAAAGACAGACTGGTCTGTCCCACTGCCCTGTGCAATTGTCTTCACACCTGGGTGGCCTTCTGAGCAGGCTGCCAGGGTTGGGGTGAGTGGAGACTAGGGCAAATTCTGATGTATACAAACCCTAGAGCCCACTGAATAACTGAATAGCTGTCTCCTCCACCCAAATCCTCTATCCAGAGACCAGGGCTCAGGGCTGTTCCCTCCTTCTACTGCCTCCCCACTTCCCTCCTTGCACTCCCCACCCACCTCTTCACCAGTAGGAGAGATGGGTCTCCACTTCTGCCGGCTGCACACTCCCTGTCCTCTGAGAAGGGGAGGCTGGTCAGCCCGACCCTGTCCTTTCATCCTCTGAACATGAAACTACCATTTACACTTATCTCACGTTTTTAGTAGCTTCATCCCTTTGGGCATCTAGAGCTGTAAACACAGGGAGCCACAAGCATTGAATATGTATTTTACTCTTTGAAATCCATCCTGGGTCCTCTTGCCTTGGCCAATTCTTTCCACTCAAACCCCACATCCTCCATCGATTCCTATATCTTACACTCAAACCCCACATCCATCCCTCCTAGTGCTTCCAGGGGTCGAAACCAGACAAGCCGTGATATGAGCCACGTATCCCTTCAAAGCCTGCCCGATCCCCTCACTTCACACCTCTAGATACTCACAGGGCTTCCTGGGGCACCGGGGTTTCCTGGGGGTCCAGGGCATCCATTCTTACCCTGGAGGAAGGAGCAGAGGGAACAATTTGGCCGGGGCTCACAGGGCAGGGCAACAGCGCAGAGAGATTCCAATCAGGAAGGACCTGCTTTCACTGCTAGACTGTCCTCAGGCCACTGAGTGAGTCAGCACAGAGCCTCTCACCCGATGCTTTCCTGCCTGCACAGAGGGTTTGTGCGTTCAGCTCACGGACTCCCATGGGGGGCCCTGTCTTGCAAGGTCTCCTCCCTGCCTCAGGACCCCAAAGGCACTGCCTGTGCTTCTTGCATCTCCACCCAGAACGAGGCAGGCACCCCGCCAACCAGAGATGAGGCACATAACAGAACCTCCCACCCACCCCATCCCAAGTCCTTCATCCAAAGCACTCATGCCTGTAACTCTCCAGTGAGGTGCAAGCTCGCCAGCACATCCGCCCTGTGGGGGCACTTTATGGTAAGAGGCACTAACAGGCTGTGCACTTCCAACACTCTGGCCATTTTCTAAGGGCTTTGCAGGAATCACGTCGCTGAGATCACCACCACTCCACAAAGGGGAAACCGAGGCACAGAGAGGCCTGAGAAGGATGTGGAGGAGCTGAGGCATGAACCCAGTGGCACTGACACGGGTGCTCCTGCACCCGCCGCTCCTTGGGGGCACGGCCAGGCCGTGGAACATGCAGCTCCTGCCGCACCTTCACTGGGCACTGACCTTGGGCCTACCAGTCCGGCCATGAAGGTGTCACAGGTGAGGAAAGCACGGCAGCTGAGTGGGACCCCGAGCCGTAAGTGCTGGGACTTGCACGCGGCCCTGGACCCCAAGGCTGCCCTCACCAAGGGTGCCTGCCCTTCATCCCTCTGAGTGAAAGCCCAACGCTGGCTCCCCCCTGTGCCTCCCAACCACCCTGTGTCTCTCTAAATGTGTGGGCACCATGGGGCTGCTGGGAACCTTGTCTGTACTCAGGAAAGCATAAAAAGTCCAGCTGAGGGAAAGCCAATTTGCCAGAGAAATAACCTGGAACTCTGATCTTGTGTGTTTAAAAAAAGAAAAGTATTTGGCAAACTTTCATTTTTTGTTGGGAACAAATTCCATGTGATATGCCTCAGGATTGATTGGAAAAACACAGAAAATCACAAAATGCTTTTGGGACCTCTGGCTTTACTGGATGCCCTCCACCTTCCTGACCTCTGACATCTGTACTTGAGCACACAACCCCAAAATGTCACTTCCCTTTCCTTCGTAGCACTGGCCTGGGGTTGGCGAGGTGGCCGAGCGCCCTGAGCGAGAGCAGGGATGCAGTGTCGGGGCTATGCGGGGCCTACGCTGGCCTGTCCTCCTTCTAGAAGGAGGAAATGGGGTGGACTCAAGATGGCGGGCAGCTGGACAGTGGGCCACCTGGCCCCAGGAAGGGGATGGACGAGTCGCATGACTGCCCTGCCTCCAGCTCACGGGTGACCTGGGGGTGCTGCAGCAGAAGCCAGGACCCCTGGCTCATGCCTTGAGGCATGGAGCTGCCCACTCCTGCGCAGGCCCGTGTCCCTGACCCGATTCCCTCATCACCAGCACCCAGCAGTAGCACCCTGCACCCCCAGCACTGCTCGCTCAGGTCGGTGCCTGGTATGAGCTGCAGAGGCCCCCAAGGCATGGTGGCAGGAATGAAGTCCACCCAGTGAGTCCTCAGGACATGGAACACTCTAACACACTGGCCACACCCCCTCAGCAAGACCCCCAGTGCAGCAAACGCCAGCGGGCCGTGGCAGGGTGGAGAATGCCGGGTTTGGAGTCCGAAAGTTCTGGTTTCAATCCCACCAATCCCTCCTACCAGCTGTGGCAGGCGGAGCTGCGAAAGCAGCGCGTGGGGCTCACAGGTCGAACCCCTCAGCCGTTCATTTCACTTTTCACTCAAAACGTGCACATGCAAGCACACAAAATAAGCGAGTTATAAAAAAAAATCTGTGCATGTCTTTTGTGTGTACTGGAAATATTTTAAAACAGACGAACTGCTGTTATCGGCGAATCCGCTGGGGTAAGGGATGGGCGGGAGTGTGGGGAAGGGAAGTGTCCTTCGCAGCGTCAGATCCTCTCGGGTCTTTCCCCTCTGCTCCATGTCCCATTCTCAGCATGTGAGCAGCACGACGCCGCAGGCAGCCACAAGGTGGGATCTGGGTCACGGGGGCAAACGTAAGTCTTCCTCTTTGCACAGCACCAGGCACATAAATACTTTATCACCTTCTTCCCCCACATTCCCCCAGGCAGCCCTCAGATAAGGGAAGGGTTTTCCCAGGTGCAGGAAGGCTGGGGCAGCCGCAACCCACCGGAGCTGCTGAGCAGGGCCCCAGAGCACCAGGAAATTGCTCTCTAGGAAGGGGTGGGCTCCAGAGAAGAGTCTGGGGGTGTGTAAAGGGGCACAACGGGGCTCAGGGCATTGGCCACTGACCAGCTGCGAAGGCACAGAGCCGTTCTTAAAGCACACGGGGCTGAGCCTGCTGAACAGCCGTGGTGGGGAAACAAGGAGCCAATCACGCTAAAGCAAAACTCACCGGAAAGCCCCTCAGCCCCTGAGGGCCCTGCGGCCCTGTGGGTCCAGCGTCGCCCTGGAACAGACAGAGGGTCACGTGATTACAGAATAATGCCGAACACACGGTTCCAACGAGGGGACTCAACGCTGCCAATTCGCAGCCGAGAGAACCAATGAGATTTCACCATTGGTGGGCAGTGTTTGCAAACAGAGATCAATTCATTCCACGTTCAAGAGGAAACATGCGCATTCGTTCCTTCATTTGTGCTTTTGCTTCTTTCCTTGCTTAGGAGCAGGCCTGAGGAGGCCCCAGCATGGAAAAGAGAAACGCTCCAGAACCCTTCCCCGCTTTGCCGAGCAGGACCCAGGAAGAACCCTCTCCTGAGTGTGCACAGTGGGGACGCCCTGCACACGGTGCCCTCCTGCCCGCAGGTGGTGGCTCCAGGCTCATCCTCGGAGCTGCCAAGAGCCTCCTGACATGGCCACAGTTCAGCCCATTTATGGCTGAAAACCTGGGCGCCTGCATGCACCTGTGCACAGCAATGCTGCAGTCAGAGAGGGCCCATCTCATGGGGGGCTGGGCATGGCCTGGCGCCCTCGGCCCATCACACAGGGGCACTCGGTCTCCTTCCCTGAGCCCCTGAGGGGCATGCTGCCCGGCACCGCCCTCCCCACCATCCACACTGCCCTGGGCTCCAGCGCCTAGGGTCCCGCCTGCCCCACCCTTCCCCTGACCCCACACTTACATCTTTCCCTGAAGGCCCTTCGCAACTAGGGGGGCCCACGGCGCCAGGCCCACCCTAAAGGAAAGGCGGTGGTGAGTGCTCGGTGGGCTCAGGCTTGCCCAGGGAGGGGTCAGCGGCCAGACGGCCAGGGCGAGGGTCGGGAGTGGCTGCGTCCGCCAGCAGTGGCCAGGGCGACACCGAGGTGCCTCCATCCTGAGTCGCTGCCTCCCATTGCCCAGGCCGGGCCATGGCTCCTCAGCATCCTGAGCCCCCTCCCCTGGCACAGAAATGGGGCCGAGGAGCCCAGGTGGGTCTGCCCCCTGGGTGGAAGCCACTGGTCCTCTGCATGGAGTCCGGACTTGGTGACAACCCCTCCCAGCCTCTGCCCCATGGGGGAGGCACCCTGAGCCCACAGGCCAGGTCAGACCCATGTCACGTGCAGAGCAGCACCTGACTGCAGGCAACCTTGCCAAACTGGTCTCAGCATGCCCGAGCCTCAGGGCAATCTAGAAGAGCTAGACCAAGAGGGGGGCTGACCATCGTCCCCAGTGCTAGGCCCCCCTGCTGGTCTCGGGGACAGCATCACCACTGACCACAGAGCCCAGGACCCTGGTCTAGAGTCCCCTGCTCAGTCTCCCTGGGTGACCTCCAGGCCCTGCTCAGCCTCACCTGTGTGACCCCCAAAGTGGGACATTCACTTACCCAGGGCCCAGGTGCACCAGCATCGCTGGTGTGTCCCTTGAAGCTCTAGAGGAAAGAAGATGAAGTTGTTCTGCCAAAGAGCAGTGAACAGTGTAGGGAAGGGCAGTGGCCTGGATGGGTTCAGCTGACCCCTCCCTGTCTCCTGACAGGGGCCCAGGGGCAGCATGGGGGCAGTCTTCTACTAAAGACACCATCATCCCATCTTAGTTCCTCCCTCAAAGAGGGAAGGAGAGAAGGAAAGAGGGATGGAGGGAAAGAAGGAGGGAGGGAAAGAGGGGAGGGAAGGAAGGTGGGAGGGAGGGAGGGAAAGAGGGAAAGGGGGGAGGGGGAAGGGAAGTAGGAAGCAGGGAGGGAGCTATTACTGTGCCCACTTCAGAGGAAGAAGCAGAGTTTCAGAAGGTGCCCAAACGAATGACCAAATGAAAGCTGGACCAGATGTGCCTCTCTTTAACCCGCACCCTTCTTCTCAGCTGGGTGACCCATCTGCTGGTCTCCACCTGGCCCTACACTGGAGCAGGACCCTACCAGCTCCCAGCGGAAAGATGAGCTGGGGCCCAAGGTGGTCCCAGCAGACGTCTGCTCAGAGGACAGGAGGTCCTCCCGGTCTACAGGCCTGGAGCCGCCTCAGAAGCACCACCACTAATCCTGGTTGAGTGTCCCTCCAGGGGCGGGTTCCCATTTTCAGGTCTCCCAGTGCAATTAGGTGAAAGCAAGGAATTTTAGGAAAAAAAGGAAAGTTAATTTTTGCATTTTATTTCCTCCTTATTGAACATAATTTGTTGATTTTTAAGAAAAACAACATTAAGGAAATAGAACTCTCATTTGACCTGCTACTTCTTGTCAGATAACTGGATCTGGGGATAGTCATTATATTTCTTTCCAGAAACCTATTGAAAGAATTGTGCCAACACCCTCAAAGTTATTAATGAGTACAACACTTAGCTAGAAAACTCAACAACCCTAAAATATATTGAGTTTATTTTTATAAGAAAAGTCATCTGTGTCTAGTTACATGTATAATGGCTAGAGAGCTAGATATACATTTAGATATAAACATGTGGGAATTTATAAAGATATATTTTTCATAAATAGAAAGACAGACTAGAAAAATAGACAAGAATGTTGACAGAGCTTTGCCTGTTATAGAATCACGTGCAAGGCTACTTTCTTCTCTCCACTGCCAGCCTGTTTCATCACCGTCATCATGACTTTGCACTGACATGGATTATGTGTATAATTGGGGAAAATCCTTTAGTTATGGAAAATGTTCACAGCTGAAAGTACAGGCAGTGCAACAGAGGCTCAGGGGCAAGAATTCTTGCCTGCTGAGCTGAAGACCCAGGTCAGTTCCTGGAGCCTGCCCATGCCAAAACAAAAACAACTAAAAGTAAGACTCATTTTTAGGTTCCACTGTCCAGAGAAAGATAATTAAAATTATAATAAAAGGGATGGAAAAACTAGCTCCATGCTGTGGCCCCACACACTCTCAGGACATCACCAGCCTGTCTGGGTGGGGCATTCAGGGAGGCTGCCGAGCCCTACACTGAGGGTCCTGCACACACGCTCTGCACTTACAGGTGGGTCCTGCACACTCCACACTCACAGGTGGGTCCTGCACATACTCCGTACTTACAGGTGGGCCCTGCACACTCCACACTCACAGGTGGGCCCTGCACACTTTCTGCACTCACAGATGGGCCCTGCACACTCTGCACTTACAGGTGGGCCCTGCACCCTCTCTGCACTCACAGGTGGGCACTGCATACACTCTGCACTCACAGGTGGGCCCCACAAACACTCTGCACTCACAGGTGGGCCCTGCACACACTCCACACTTACAGGCGGTCCCTGTACACTCTCTGCACTCCCAGTGGGCCCCACACAATCTCCACATTCACAGGTGGGCACTGCACTCACTCTGCACTCACAGGTGGGCCCTGCACACACTCTGCATTCATGGGTGGGCCCTGAACGCTCTCTGCACTCACAGGTGGGCCCTTCAAGCACTCCACACTTACAGGTGGGCCCCACACACTCTGCACTCACAGGTGTGCCCTGCACATGCTCTGCACTTACAGTTGGGCCCTGCACACACTCCACACTCACAGATGGGCCCCACACACTCTCTGCACTCACAGGTGGGCCCTGCACACTCTCTGCACTCACAAATCAAGAACTGGACAGAGGCTAGCATTCTTCCTGAGCTGACTGTACAGTAACACTTCCCAAGGGGCCTGACAGTCTCCCTACTTGGGGCAAAGTCATGAAAAATGAGACACAAGACTGACAAAATTAATTAAAAAGTTATCATAAAAATTCATTTAAAACATTATATTAAAAAACATCCAGAGTGCAGAACAAACAGGAGTTAATCAGAGTGCAGGATTAAAATATAAAATGTGTTTATATATTCTGCATACTAGATACTTGTCAGAAACATGATTTGCAAATATTTTCTCTTATTAGGGTTTATTGGAATATACAGGAGAACATATAATATTTTGGAGCCTGTAAGGGATTGGAAACAAAGTGAGACCCTGAGTTTTGAGAGAAAGGTGAAGCTTTCAGTTTCTTTTTTTACTGAAATACAATTCACATAACATGAAATTCACCATTTTAACTGTACCCCTGGGTGGTTTTTAGCATATCTACTGCTATGTGAAACCATCATCACTGCTAACTCCATATCATTCCCACTACCCCAAACAGAAATCCATGCCTGCTAAAAGTCAGACCATCCTCTGATAACCACCAACTACTTTTGTTCCCGAAACAGCTGCTTACTGGGAGCACTTCACCTCACCAAGATCACACCATCTGCAGCCACTGGCTTTTCACTGAGCACCATGTTTTAAGGCTCATCCATGTTGTAGTGTGAATTGCTGCATAATTCCTTTTCAGGGCACCATAGTACTTCATCGTATGGACATATCACCTGTTTGTCCATTTCTCAGCTAGTGGAACAGTCATTTACAAGTTCTGTGTGTGTGTGTGTGTGTACACATACTTTTTCGATTCTCTGGGGTATATACCCCAGCCTGGAATTACTGAGCCATATGTCAATCATATGGTGAAATGTTTGTGAACTGCTCAACGAATTTCCAAACGTGAAGTGGCTGAACCATTTTATGCTTCCATCAAGAATATTTGAGCTCTGATTTTTATATAGCCTCACCAACATTTTCTTTTATCCATTTCTTAAAAATTATAGCCATCTAGTTTGTGTGAAGAGGTAGCTCATTGCCATTCTGAATTGCATTTCCCTAATGACTGGTGATATTGAACACCTTCCCATGTGCTCATTCAGCATTTGTATGCCTTCTTCAAAGAAATGTCTATTCAAATCCTTTGCCCACTTTTTTTAAAAAACTGGGCTATTTGTCTTTTTATTGTTAAAATGTAAAATGTGGCGGGCCGCGGTGGCTCAGCGGGCAAAGTGCTTGCCTGCTATGCCGGAGGACCTCGGTTCGATTCCCGGCCCCAGCCCATGTAACAAACAAACAAAATACAATAAAAACAAGAAAATGTTTAAAGATGTTTCCCTTTCTTCCTCCCTTCCTTCCTTCCATCCTTCCTTCCTTCTCTCTGTCTTTCCTTCCCTTCCTCCCTCTTTAAAAAAAAAAAAAAAAAAAAAAAAAAAATGTAAAATGTGTTTACATATTCCGGATACTAGACCCTTGTCAGATACATGATTTGCAAATATTTTCTCTTATTTTGTAAGCTGTCTTTTCACTTTCTTGATAGTTTCCTTTGACGGGCAAACATTTTTAATTTTGATGAGGTGAAACATTTTTTTGTTTTGCTCATGCCTTTTTTGTCACATGTAAGAAACTGTTGCTTAATTTGAATTCACATAGATTCCCATTACATTTCCTTCAGAATTTTATATTTTGGCTCTTATATTTAGGTCTTTGATTCATTTCATATTCATTTTTTGCATGTCCTGAAGAATGTGTCCAAATTCATTATTATGTATGCAGATAAACATTTGACCTAGCACCAATTGTTGAAAATACCATGATTTCCCCATTGAATTATTTTGACAAACTAATCAAAATTCAATTATCAATAAACATACTGGTTTATTTCTGGATCCTAAATTATATTGCACTGAGCCATCCTTATGTCAGTATAGCATTGTTTGATTACTGTACTTTTGGAGTGAGTTGTGACATTGGGAGGCATAAGTGTTCCAGCTTTGTTCTTCCTTATCAACAGCTTTTACTAGTGCATGTTCCTTGAAATTCCATATGAATATCCTTTTTAAAATATTTTTGTTGACAAATCTTCACACACATACAGTCCACACACGGTGTACAATCAGCGGTTCACGAAATCATCCCATAGTTGCATATTCATTATCATGATCATTTTTAGAACATTTGCATCACTCCAGAAAAAAGAAATAAAAAGAAAAAACTCTTACATCCCATATCCCTTACCTCTCCTTCTCATTGACCACTAGTATTTCCATCTACACAATTTATTTTACCCTTTATCCCCTCTATTGTTTATTTATTTTTATCCATATTTTTTCACTCATCTGTCCATACCCTGGATAAAAGGGGCATCAGACACATTCACACAGTTACATTGTAAAAGTTGTATCATTACACAATTGTCTTCAAGAATTAAGGCTATTGGAACACAGTTCAACAGTTCCAGCTATTCCCTTCAGCTAATCCAATACATCACAAATCAAAAAATGGCATATGAATTTTCAAGGATCAAACTGTCCATCTCAGAAAAGAAAAATGTAAGTTGGAATTTTTATAGGGATTTTCTGGTAGTTAGATTCAGTTGTCAACTTGGCCACATGAAGGCACCTAGTTCTGTTGCTGTGGACATGAGTCAAATGCCATGTGAAGCTCATCTGTTGCTGATTACATTTGCAGTTGGCTAGGAGGCATGCCTGCTGCAATGAATGATGTTTGACTTTATTGGCTGGTGCTTAAATGAGAGAGCTCAACGTAGCACAGCTCAAGCAGCTCAGCATACCTCATCTTAGCACTCGCAGCTCAGCCCAGGCCTTTGGAGATACAGAAAGGAATCACCCCGGGGAAAGTTGTTGGAATGCAGAGGCCTGGAGAGAAGGCCAGCAGAGATCACCCTGTGCCTTCCCACATAAGAAAGAACCTCAGATGAAAGTTAGCTGCCTTTCCTCTGAAGAACTAACAAAATAAATCCCCTCTTATTAAAAGCCAATCCATCTCTGGTGTGTTGCATTCTGGCAGCTAGCAAACTAGAGCAGATTGCAATTAATCTGTAGTTCAATTTGGAGAATATTGCATCTTACCAGTAGTAAGTCCCCAGCTCATGAACATGTGATGCAGTTTCATCGTGTAGATCTTATTGAATTTATTTCAGCAGGTTTTGTAGTTCTCAATGAACTACTTTTGTACTCTCTGGGGGATGGGACTGGTACTGCCAAGCTCACCATTCCAAATTTCACCACTGTAAAACAGGTATCAGCTCTTTTTCTTGAATAAGTATTCCTCCGGTTGCCACAAGTCCTCAGTTCATTTCCAGAGTTCTGAAAAAGTTGATTCTGACAGACTTTGCCTATTAAAAAAAATCCCTTTTATGGAGGGAGAGAATCTGGAGTTCTTTTCTCCATCATTTTTACTGATGTCCAGTCTTTACTTTTTTGTCAAGGAAAATAGCCATCACTAGAAGTGGGGAAAATCAGAGCAATACTGGAAAGTGGAGGCACAAGCATCTCCTCCCTGTTTCCCCTGGTAGCAGAAACTGAGCCTGCGGCCACCACCAAGGGGTCTCTGCAAGTAACTCGGTGGTTTCAGAAGTTTTTGTTCTTGTTTTAATTGATGAATTTTATTAAATGCTCTTAGAGGACTTGCATGTTTTCTCCCTATAAAAATAATACAAGCTCGCTGTAGAAAAATTGCAATTAGGAAGAAAATAAAAACACTTACCCTGAATAATTAAGTATTGCATACTTCTGTTTAACAGTCATGACATTCTGTGGATACAAATTTGCTTACTGCTTATTTTTACTTAAAATATTGATGAGAACATTATTCTATGCTAAGAAACTTGTTTAAATTCCAGGTTGCAACCATATATGATGTCATAGTACGTAGCCACTCAAGTGCAGTCAACATGCTTTGGATGGGTTGTATGTTGTGTGAATATGTCTCAATAGAATGGCATTTTAAAAACCTACAAATGTTCATTTAAATTTAAAAGTATTGATAAATTTTTATTAGCATTGATATTCACATGCACATGTGTTCTAAATTTCAGAGTAAATTAGATTTCTTTGAATAAAACATGCACCCTTTGTGCATGTGATTATTTGCACTTTATTTTTATTGAGATGAATTCACACAACTTAAAATTAGCCACTTTAAAGTGTGTGACCAGTGGCATTTGGTATGCTCATGGTGCAGTGCAACAGCTTTATCTAATGTCAGATCAGTCACCACCCTAAAGGAAGCCCAGCCATGCCCCATACTGCACCCCACACCGCACCCCACACCGCCCCTACCAAGCCCACCAACCTGCCACCTCCTCCCAGTCTCTATTGGTCTGCCTGGTCCACCTGGTCTAGATGTTGCATGTAAAGGGAACAATTTTAAAAACTCACAGTTCATGGCTGCATCATATTTAATCTTGTGGATTTAATGTAATCATTTAACTATTTCCCTTACATTACATCTTCAGAATGTTTCTATTGTTTCCTTTATTAAAGGCAGCTTTGTAAGGAGCATTATTGCACATTTTCATAATGAGTGGCCCCCTCATGATGTACAGTGATGACATCATTTAAAACAAAGTGCAGTCTCTCAAAAGGCTACGAAGAGCAATTACTAGTAAATATGGATTTTCATTCTATATAGTTTGTAAAATATCCTGCTCACTGTCAATAACTACAGCTATTGGGGTACTGAAACTTCACCAATAAAGAAGAGCACATAATGTCTGTGAAAATTATCCATAATACTGAGCATTTCCACTAACTCTGCTGATTCTCCTTTAAGTGCCACTGGACAGTCTTCACCTCTGAGGATACGAGGGTGCTCTCACAACAGGAATCGTGCAGGACAAAAGAGAGGCCACCCTTCTGGGAAGACATTCCACCCATTATTAAAGGCAGCTTTGTAAGGAGCACTGTCAGCTGAGGCACCCCAGCTGCCCTCTGCACCATCCCAACAACCTTGGGGCCCATCTTGCAGCTGTGGGACAGGAAGGAAAAGCAGCTTCGACTGTGGGGGAATGGGAAACAGAAAGGAGGTTCACAGACCCTCACTGTTCTAAGTGTCACTCCCCAGCCCTGAGGGCCCCTCATGGAGCTGCTCCAGCTCTCCTCTCCTCCAGACTCACACACTGCATGTGGCCAAGTCCCCACAGCCAGTGGCCCTAGTGATAGCCCCAGTGGAGCCCCTGCTGCGTGGGCAGGACCGGCCGCCTGCAGTGCAGCCTCCATCCACCTGTGTCCCAGCCTGGCCCCCCTGCGTGCCTGGGGCTGAGTCCCACTCTCTCCTCTGCCGGGGCAGCCTCCAGACAAAGCCACCCTGGCCTACTGAACACAGTCTTGTGCTATTTTCCCTTTGACATCTCTAAACAACACAACCTCCCCCCCAAAATAATAAAGCCAATAAAAATAAAAATAAACTGCTATAATATAAAGGAAAAAAGGTCTTTTCTTCTATTTTTTTTTACAGCATCTTAACAAATTGTTCAGGAGCACTTGTAGTGAAACGTGCTAAGATGCTAGACCCAAGAGTAGATGGCAGCTGAGTTACAGAGGAACCAAATTAAAGGAGCTGTTTGGGTCATCAATTATCTGGTGCAGGGTGGGGTGAGCAAGGAGAAGAAATAAGGCCACTGGTAGAGAAACCTCTGTGTTAGCTGACACCCATGTCTGTAAGTTCACTGCAGGTATGTTTCAGTGTGAAGAACCCCCAGATATTTCTCCTCTTGCTTGCCACAACTCCTGAGTTTCTTTCAGTAGACACACAACTGACAGACGCTCTACAAGGAGGATGCATTTCTGATATTCCATCCCCACAATTTCTCTGCAAGCCTGTTATAAAAACAACTGAGCCAGCATTCCCTTAAGTCTATTCAACTTCAAAATTGGGCTTCTTTCCAAAATTCTTGGCTGCCTCTTGATGGAAGTAAGAAGATGAAGATGAGCAAAAAATACTCATTATGACATTATTTACAGTAGCAAAATGATAAGAAAAGATAAAAAATCTACCAAATAAGTGATAAAATATCATTCCTTTAGATGACATGAGAGATGCATCAAGTTGTGTTTATATGGAGTCAGTCATATGCATTGATGTATTTTAAACTAAGCAAGTTGCAAATGCAAGAGCAACATTATTGAACCTGTAGGAAAAAACTGCATACTATAGCCATGTATCTCAAATTTTATTGCACCTAATAATTTCCTGGACAATAGAGATTCTGATTCAGTAGTTCTGAGTGAAGTCTGAAAATCTGCATTTCTAAGAATTTCCCAGGTGATGCTAATAATTCTGATGTCTAGATAATGGAGGGGCATTTTTATATATGAAAACTATATGTGTGTATGTAGATGATATATAATTAAACACATAAAAGTTTGAATTTTCATAACAATTTGTAAGGATATGCCTATGAAATTCAAAATGGCATTTAGTACTAAAGAATATAAATGAGATTTTGTAGGAACAGGAAAATTTATTTTATATCAAACTATATCATTTTTATCCCTAATTATTTATTGTTTATAATTCAAAGCAACCTATTTACAAATCCTTTATTATTTTAAATACTAGGAGTATATTTTATTTGACTCCAGCCCACCATGAGAGCTGGGAATCTCTCTCCTCTGGAAAGCATATTTCCTCTCTTGTGCCAGCCTGTTGACCTCAATAACTCAAAAGTATTTTATTAATAATATTTATACAATATATAAAACAGAAGCTTTACAAAATCATTCAGTGTAACAACATTCCAGAGCAAGTGTTTCCAATTTTTGCACACAGAAAACCCTTGCATGTTTGTCTGCATCCTTCTGAGAAAATGTGCTATAGAAGTTGTTTGCTTACTCTTCCCTTTAGCAGGTATTTGCATGTATAAATAGCTAATAACCAGTATGTGTCAACAAAATGATGGCTGGTTGAATGTATGAGTGGTCTCTTTCTGTTTAAAAGCTGATAAGAGCTCCAATTTACTCACAATGAAAGGAAGTGGTACATAAGCAACATTTTTTAAAATTTCTAGGTACTAAGGTCTCTACTTTATTCAGATTCCCTTAGTTTTTAGCTCAAGTCCTTTAAGCATTTCATAATCCCATCTGGGGTATCACATTGTATGAAGCATCAATGTTGCTGGGGGCTCCTCACTTTGTGACACTTCCTTTGTTTTTGATGACTTTGACAGTTTTGAGAAGTTCTGATTAGGTATTTTCTAGAATGCCCTACAATTGGGGTGTGTCTGATAGTTTTCTCATAATTAGCTAGACTTAGAAGTTTTGGGGAGGAAGACACAATGTTAAAGTGTCATCTCATCACATTTTCCCACAGATGTATGCTAGCGATAGGACCTCTTATACTTAACGTTGACCTGGGTTACATGGCTGAGGTCGTATTTGCAAGGTTGTCTAACTTTATTCTGAAGTTTTCCACTTTCCGTATGATATTATTTTGAAAGACATTGCTCAGTAGCCCATATGAGAGGGGGGGTTTTGTTCCTCTTTCTTGATGGTAGAACATTTGCCTAAATTATTTGGAATTATTCTGCACAAGAGATTTGGCTTTTCACTCCCATTTAGTTGTCTATTTAATTATTTATTACTATTAGTATGGACTCATGGATATTTAATTTATACTTTGGATTAAAATCAAATACTACTTTATTTTCTTACTCAAACTGCCCAAGTTTTAACCATTTAAAGCTCTTTAATTTACACCTCTGTCCCTTCCTCCATCAATGTGTGTGTGTGTGTGTATGTGTTCTGAGACTTCCTTAATTTTTCATATTACATGGATGCTCCAGAGTCATTATATATATATATTCCCTGGCCTAGTTCTAAAATCAGCCATTTCTCAAAAACATCCCTGGCTCATTTTGATGGAAAATACTAGGAGAAACCAAGATCTGGGTACTAGTGAGGTATTGCTGCTTCTAAGCTGATAGGTCAATGAAATATGTATGTGCACAGTATAGGTAGACATATCTCTACAAATGTTTATCTGTCCGTATCTGTATTATCTCTACCTGTATCTATATTAAGTTGAATGTGAGTTCCTACTGATGTTTACAGCTCTAATCCAGTACTCTATGGTCACTCCAGACTTCTCCCCTTGCTTGTCAGTGACCTTCCATTCCAACAGTGAAACTGGCTCCTATCACTTGTCACTCACTAACTTAATAGTTCAATTCCAGGACACATGTATATTTCTATTCCTTACTTCCATGGAGACAATTTTATTAACTAGAGTACAGTCCTTGTGTATGTTGTTCCTTTCCCTTTTCTTATGCACTGCATTCTTTTTCAAATTTAGGTCAGCACTTTCCAATCACTTCCCACTTCAGGGGGACGACATCACACATTGGTAATGGACATAAATGTAGACTTGAAATGCCCAGGAAAGGAATCATTGTGCTTGCAACAGGCCAATACAAACCTCACAACAGAAAAGCCAGGGGGAAAAAAGAACAGAATAGCCAATAATTATTAGGCTTTATCCAAACATGCCACATATGGGTGATTGTAATACCAGAAGGAGAAAGAGAATACAAATGAGAGGAAATATTTGAAGTAATCATGTCTGAAATCTTTCACCATTAATGAGCCCCTTGGAAACATTATTCATTGCTGTCACTGTGTTTCTGATTTGTAGCATTTTCTTTTGTTTCTACTCAGAGTTGCTATTTTCTCTGAAAACATCATCCATCTGTTCTTCCACATAGTCTAGACCTCTGATTAATGTCCTTAATATATTAATCATAGTTATTTTAAACCCAAGCCTGGTAATTCCATTATCTGCATCATATCTGGGTCTTTTCTGATGATGCCTTCACTCTTCAGAGTGTAGTTTTTCTCACATTCCTGTATGCCTGGCAATAATTTTTTGCTGTTGTTGAAAGCCAGGCATGGATCATCATGTAAATGTAACTATCTTAGTTTTGCAGGGCAGCTTTGACAAATACCTAAAATTGGTTGGCTTAAACACTAGGAGTTATCATCTCTCAGTTTGAGAGGTTTGAAGTGCAAAATCAAGGTAACTGTAGGCCATGCTTTCTCCTAGAGTTTGTAGTGTTCTGAAATCTGTCTTCCTGGGCTTCCACTTCTGGCTTCTTCTGACTAATGTCCTTAATTTCCTCTGCTCATAAGGATTTCAGTACATTGGATGGAGGTCCTTCCTGAGTGGTTTGACTTTATCTTAACAAAAACATCTTCAGAGTTCCAATTGACAAGTGGGTTCATATCCAGAGGACCTGGAGTTATGACTTGAATGTATCCTTGTGGGAGAAATGATTCAACCTATCATTGGAGCTGAGATAAATAGTCCTTTAGCATGAGAATTTATGCTAATCTGGTGAGGAGTTTTCAATGTTTGCTGTTGCTGTAGGTGACAAAGGCTTCAAATTCCTCCACTGCACTTGTTTTTTTCTTCATTTTGGGCTTTGGGCTTCCTTAGTACTACTCCTTAGGGAGAGACACCTTGTATTTCAGTTCGTTCAGCTGTAATGTGCTGTTGTTAAGCTGGAACCCAGTTGATTGATGATAAAGTATGTGGAGAGGGAGTGTTCTACAATTTCCTCTTTAAATGCTAGTCTTTTGCCAATCTTGTATCTCAGGGCTGTGTCCTTCACAAGTGTGTCTCCAGTGGTTGAGTTCATTTTCCCTCTGCCTTCTTGTCCCTTCCTGGGTGTAGAGTTCCAGTCCATTCCTTTGATGTCCTGATTTCTCTGGATCATGCATTTCCTGTCTTAAATGGAAAAGAAAGACAGGAAGGGATGAGCAGAGTGGAATTATGTTCCCCTAGTTCAGATGAGGCTCCAGTATGCTCTTTTCTTTTAAGAGAATAGGTCTTTGTTATGGAGAAGGCTCAAGGTATTTTCACAATGGTTCCTCTTTCCCTCTCCCACAGATCCACAAAGAATCTTTGTGGGATCTCTTCCATTATAAACTGGTGGTTCCTGGGGGGAAAGCCCACAAAAGTTTGGAGGGCCCCCTAAGACTATGTCAAACCAGGAGCTTCTCACTCTTATGCCTGTGCACATGCCACTTCCAACAGTTGGTCAAATGGCCAGTTGAGTGTTGCCACCAGTTTATGGGTCCAGTATCTTCTCCAGGTAGGCAAATGTTGATTGTGTCTCTGAATTCACCTGATCCTACAAACTTGGGGGTAGTGGTTTGCCTTATGGTGTTAATTATTGGTTGGGTTGAAAACTTGTTCTCAGATTTTTCCAGCTTTTTTCCTTTTTGCAAAAGTGTGAGAAATGACTTCCATACTATCTACATGTCAGTGATGAGTCCTACCCATCACATGTTGTATTAGTTAGGGTTCTTTAGAGAAATGAAATCAATAGGAAACACCCACAAATATAAAATTTATGAGTGTCTCACGTAACTGTTGGAAGACAGAGTCCAAAGTTGGCAGGGCAGGCTGTGAAGCTAATGATTCTGATGGAGGGTCTGGATGAACACCACAGGAGAGGCTCACCAGCCGAAGCAGGAAGTGAGTCTGTCTCTTCTGAATCCTCCTTAAAAGGCTTCCAGTGATTAGATTAAGCATTGTGGCATAATTTTATTCTTGGCCTGATAGCTTAGTCTTTTCCTTTCCCTCCCTCACCATTTTGGCACGTCCGGTTCTTCTAGACCTCTGAATTACAAGCCTCACCCGGCGACTAGTGATGCAGCCTTGTCTCTCTACCCCTGTTGGTCTCCTCCTTATCCCTCCACCCGCCCAACATCCGCTGCTACAAGCACACTCAAAAACAACATCTCCCTGGTGCCTACAGACGTCACAGTCACCCATCCGTCCTCCCTGTGTGATTGGCTACCCTCCCCTGGAGTCCACGCCCTAACTCCACCTCTCCTCAAACTGTATATATTCCGGGGCTCACCGAGCCTCGAGGTTCTTAGCTTCTGGCGGCCATGGCATAAGCTTCTACCAATAAAGCTACCCTACTTCATGCCCTAATTGACTCGGCCTCCAGTCCTTTAAACCCGCAGTGAGGTTTCCTGCGCACGCCCCTTGGACCCAGACCTTCGAGCTCGAACCCCTTTCTGCGTGCGGCAGTGTCATCTAGTGAGCAGTGAGAAGCTGAGGAGCAGAGGTACCCGCTAGCTTAGCGGACAGGACAACCGCAATTGGCGCCCAACGTGGGGCATCTCTCTCCTCGCCCGGCGAACTCCCATGGCACCCTAGGACCTCGTCCAAGGTAAGCGCCCCCGGCACTAGCCACCCAAATAAACTCCCAAGGAAGTCCTAGGCCCTGATCGGAGTGGCTAGTTGTCTCACTAAATTTATTAACATGGGTAGCAGAATTAGTCGACAGCAGGCACCACAGGTCCGTGCCCTAGCAGCACTCTTAGACACTCATAAGTGTAAAGTCTCGGTTAAGCAACTGCAGGTTTATTGGGATCTCCTGCTTCCTTTTAATCCGTGGCTAGTTACTTGTCAACTGTGGAGTACGGATACTTATAATCAGCTAATTGCTAAAGTAACAGACAAAATGAAGCAAGAGGGTAAGCGTTTCCCTCCGGGGTTGCTCCCCACTCTCATTACCATTCGCTCCTGCCTTCACGGCTCCTCACCGCCGACAGACAGCCGCCCGGCCCGGGCGATGGCCGCGGAGGCTGACGGCTCCGATTCTGAGTCAAACTCGGATGCCGAGTCACTGCTCGATCAGCTTAATAATCAGTTAGAGGTAGACCCCCCGAGAGATACAAATGCGGCTTCTTCCTCAAGTAAAGATCAGGCCAACAGGAAAAACCTCTACCCCGCCCTCCCGAAAGAGAGTGGCCAGGGGCCATCTCGTAACTCACTTCCTCCCAACCCACTTCCGCCTCCTCCGGAGTTAAAAAAGTGGAACCACACTCCCTCGGCCCCTCCTCTTACAGGGGAGGAGCCTGGTCCACCATCTTACACCCCTCTTCCGCCATTTTCTAAGGGGGAGGAGCCCAATCCGCCATTTTGTGAAATCCGCCCACCATTTTGTGACTCCAGGGCCACGGCCGCTGGCCCAGTCTGGCCTGGTAGCCCACCTGTTCAGTCCGCTGCAGTGACATGGCCTACTGAGCCCCAGCGGCCCCTCCCGCCGCCCATGGTTGGATGCTTCCCTATGAATCTCCAGCCAACGCAGCAGCGCCCACTTGCTTGGTATTCTCACAGTGCAGAGGCAATCAAGCAGCTGCGCAAAACAGTCAAGGAAGACAGGTTTGCAAGTCCATACGTGACCCACCTGCTCGAGGAAATGTCCACGCAGCTCAACACACCTCACGATTGGACAACTCTAGCCAGAGCTATTCTCACCCCAGGCCAGTATGTTGATTGGAAGGCGCACTTCAACTCGGAGGCCGAGCGGGCTGCTCGACAGCTAGATTACCTAGGGAGGCCTCCGGGCCTCGGCATCCCTCTCAAGTCTTTCCTCGGGATCGGTCCGTACTTTGACCCAGCGGTCTATACCGCTGCCCCGAATGGGTTTTGGGTTCAGTTGCGAGAAGTAGCCATGCAGACCTTCCGTAGTTGTTCAGCCTCCAGACCAGAACAAATTACCAAGTTAACTCAAAAACCAGACGAGGATTTCGTCTCCTTTGTCTCTAGAGTACAAGAGGCTTGTAGAAACAAAATACATAATTATCAGGGGCAAAATGCACTGGCTAAGGAACTCATATTTGAGGGAGCCCATCCCATCTTCAGACAAGCGCTAGCAGGCGTTAGAGAGAAGTCCATCTCTGACTGGGTACTTGCTTGTTCTAACATTAATCCTTCCACACGAGACCTTGCTGACTCCCTAGCACTCACACTTAGAGCTACTAATGAATGTTACCGGTGCGGTGAGTCTGGACATTTTGCTCGGGAGTGTCCTAATCAACCTGACCCGAGAGACACGGGGGCCAAGCAACCGGAAGGAAAACGCTGGCAAGAGCGGAAGCCCAAAACCCCTTGCCCAAAGTGTAACAATGGCTATCACTGGGCACGCAATTGCCGCGCACCTAACCCGCCTTTAAACTTCCAAAGGGGCAGGTCTCAGCCCCGTCCCCAAGAGACCCGGGGTGTCAGCAGGAACACCCCCAAACCATAATGTGGACCATTCCTATAACCCCGAACAAGCCCACCCGTAAACTAAAAATCAGAGCCGATTGGCTTCTTGGTACGGTGGACTCGGGAGCAGAAATTTCATGCCTTCCTGCCAAATGGAAAAATCTGTGCCCAACTACCATAGGGCCCGCAGTAATCGGTGCCACGGGCTCTGCCCCCTCGGCAAGAGCCGCCATTCCCCTTACATGGGAGGATGAAGAAGGCCACCGAGGCATCTTCAGGCCGTTGTTTCTAAACACCATTGACCAGATCTTATGGGGGCGAGACATTCTAGCAGCCTCAGGGGCATATATTACCACGCAGCCCCCTCAAGAATGTTTCCTAACCACCATCGGCCAAGCCCTCTGGGGACGAGCCATTCCCACAGACGCAGGGGCCAATATTACCACACAGCCCCCCCAATAGTTTGCGCCACTGCTCGCGTTACACCTCCGGCACCCACTCCTCTTCAATGGGACACAGAGGAACCTATCTGGGTGGAGCAGTGGCCGCTTCCGTCCCACAAGTTAACAATTTTAAAGCAACTAGTGCAACAGCAATTAAACGCAGGACACATAGAGCCACCGTGCAGTCCTTACAATTCTCCAGTTTTTGTTATCAGTAAAAAGGGAGGTACAAAATTTAGACTTCTTCATGACCTCAGGGAAATTAACAAACACATCCAACCCATGGGGTCCCCTCAGCCTGGCATGCCTCACCCTGCAGCTCTTGCTAAGCATCTGCAGATAGCCACCATAGACATAAAGGACTGTTTCTTTTCCATTCCGTTGCATGACAGGGACAAGGAAAAGTTTGCCTTCACGGTGCCAGTCACTAACCACATGGGGGCAGCACAGCGTTATCAATGGAAGGTTCTGCCACAAAGCATGCGAAATAGCCCAGCCATTTGTCAGGCATATGTGAATGTTGCTGTACTATTCTCCATTATATGGACGATGTGCTTATAGGGGCGGATACTCAGGAACAATTGCAGACTGTCTTGTCGTTACTAATCGCTAATCTCCAAAGTTTGGGGCTAACAGTCCAGCCTAATAAAGTTCAAACCACTCCTCCCTACACATTCTTGGGTTACACCATCGGTAAGAAAGTTGCACCTGTTAAGTTTTCATTTATAATCCCAGAGCGGTTGCAACTGTACCAGTTGCAGCAACTTTGTGGACAAATAAATTGGATAAGGTCGGCTCTCCCAATAACGACTCAAGAGCTTGAGCCACTGTTTGAGTTACTAAAAACCAGCCATAAAACAGTAGAGGCACTCAATCAGCCTATCAAACTTAACTTCTGGGCCAAGCATGCCTGTAAGAATTTGAGAATTTTGCCACGCAAAGGAGGACTCCAAGAGACGTTCTCTCATGCAACACGCAAGGGGTTTATTTTCCACACATGTGTGGGGCTCGCTGAACACGCAGGAACAGAGAGCCCCCCGCCTGAGCTTGTAAAAGTTTTTTAAAAGGGGTAAGATGAGGGGGGTGGGAGTCGAGCATGGGTCACAGGTGCTGTTTTGCAAAAAGCAGATAAGAGCAGCTTTACAACAAGCACTTTTAACAGTTTCACAGCGAGCATTTCTTGAGCATGAGTCATGGGAGTGGCTATTGCAGATAGCCACAGTTTTACAACAAGTGATTTAGGCGCAAGGAGTCGGGGGGGGGGAAGGGCGAGAAACAGATAACCGCCCTGGGAAAGTCTCGGATTGTTTATTTTCAACCTGATGGGGCCCATAATTCTTTTCTTTATAATTCTTAACTCACACCAAATGCATAGCCATGAATACAAAATGACACAAATGCTTTTGCTGGATATTTCAGAAGCTAAGATATATGTAAATAGCGAAATTAAGCAGGAAAAATTAGCTACTGTTAAGCTTTATAAAATCCCTTTTTACATTCCCCACTCCTTTTCGTATAAATCTCTAATCTTAGAGATTTTCTGGATTATTTAACACTGAGTACTGTTGTCTGATGAGCATTAGTTTGACATTTCCAATCTGCCCCTGTAAAAACTGTATAATTTTATTTAGAATACATGGTCCTATAGTCATTATTAAAAGTAACACAGTTAAGGGCCCAGCGAGAGCAGATAATAGCGTTGTCAACCAGGGGGACTTAGTAAACCAAGATTCAAACCACCCCTGTTGCGCCTCTCGTTCTTTTTGTCTTTCACGAAGGCGCTCTCTGAGTTTTGTCATGGACTCTTTAACAACACCAGAGTGATCCGCATAGAAACAGCACTGTTCTTTTAAAGCTGCACATAGTCCCCCCTCTTTGAGGAAAAGTAAGTCAAGTTCCCGCCTATTCTGCAGAACTACTTCTGAAAGGGAGGTTAGAGAGTTCTGAAGGGCTGAGACAGATCTTTCTATTTCTTTTAAGTCTTGATCTATCGCGGCCTGTAATTGACTGGTTTGTTGATTGCTATGTACAATGGCAGCAGTCCCCGTGCTTATACCGGCAGCGACAGTTACCCCCATAAGGACTGCTAGAGTTATTGAGATTGGTTCTCTTTTGTATCTGATTTGGCTTATTAGTGTAGTTTCTAATTCTGTCTCTGAATGATAGAGAATTCGGGGGTATATAGAAACTAATACACAATAGTTGACAGAGTTGTTAAAAACCTTTGTAGATACACAAGGGGTAATTCCGGTGTCACATGCCCACTTTAAACCTGGGGGAGGTTGGAGGAATTTATTATTATCTTGGGTTTGGTTAATGGTGGCACATAAGATTTTAACGTGGGGAGGAGGGTTACCTATACAAGTTCCTTGTCCCGTAACTTCAGACAAGGTGAGTTTATGGTCGCTGTCCCAGTCGCAAGACGTGCCATTAGGGAGGATGGTATATGACTTATTTATAGCTATTCCTTCATAATAGGGCGGCGAAGCCGACAGGCAAAGCCAGCATGACTGAGTGAGATTAGCTCGGGAGTGATTGAGGGCAGAAAAGGCTCCTAGAATTAGGTTGTATAATCGGTTACCGGGAATTCCTGGATTGTGGAGAGTCGAAAGGGGTGGAGAAGTGGGAATTATGGAACTCGTGGGGTTCTGGGGAGTATGGCTAGGCCTTCGTGAGGGCGCAGGTTCTGTACGAGGCCCTGAGTTTTTCATAGTCAGAACAGGGTTGGGGCCTATCCGGATAGCTTTTTGGGGAATCTCTTCCTTCTTAATGAACATCAGTCCCCCCCTGTCTGTGCCAGCTTCGTAGAATCTGGTTCCCCAGGTCTTTCCAGTTATCCAACTATCGTCTGAAGGGTTAGTGATATTAAGCCAAACTTTATCACAAGGGTTGTATGAGTAATCTGTTTTAAGACTAGCACCTGTGGCGTGGGCCCTGAGACGCTCCCTGAGCCACCCCTCAGACCCACAGCCTCCGCGGTTAGTACAGTTCCATTGGAATCTTATTTTGAGGAAGGGGTCACCTGAGGTTGTCCATTTTGTAGCTAAGGTTTTACAGCCCCAGTAGGCACAATAATAATGTCCTGGGCTGTTACAATAACTTCTACCCGGATTGGATGCAGGGCATAGATAAATGGGGGTCAGGTCACAACAGGGTTCGTTCCCCAGAGTGGCAAGTTTACAAGGGGGTACTAGGAACGAAGGCCCCCCTGCTCCCTCCCAAGTTTTTATAGTCTTCCCATTTTCCCATCTGGATATTGTCCATTTCCAAGGCTTATGCGGGTTGGAATTGGGTTCCCCTGGGGGAAGGAGGAGAAGAAGTAGTAACCCTACGAACCCGCAGCTTGAGAGGATTGTCAGTCCTTTCCAGTTTCCACTGGGACTCAGAGGGCGAAGGCGCAGGTTTGAGATGAGACGCATGGATCCAGGATGCGATGCCATCGACTTTGACTGCGGTGGGGGTGGTCAAGAGTACTTGATACGGTCCTTTCCAGCGAGGTTCAAGAGTCTGTACCTGGTGGCGGCGGACGTAGACAAAGTCTCCCACCTGATATTGATGCGGAGTTCTGTTGTCTCCTGGCTGGTAGGAGGTGGAGAGCTGCCGCCACAGGAACCGCTGGGCTTTTTCCAAGGCTCGCAGCCTGTCAAGCAAGGGGGTATGAAGGGAACTATTAATCTCTAGAATGGAGGACATGTCCTTGACTGGAGGTGGCGCCCCATATAAGATTTCATAAGGGGTTAGATTACACAACAGAGCAGAGGGGGTATTCCTGGCTCTGAACAGGGCATAAGGCAGGAGCATGGTCCAATCTTTCAAGCCAGTCTCTATAGCTAATTTGGTTAGGGTCTCTTTAATTGTCCTGTTCATTCTTTCTACCTGTCCTGAGCTTTGGGGTCTGTATGCGCAATGCAATTTCCAATCAATCCCCAATATCCTGGCCACACCCTGACTTACCTGGGCTACAAATGCGGGTCCGTTATCTGACCCTATTACCTTTGGTAGACCGAACCGGGGAAAAATTTCTTCCATAATCTTCTTGACTACGACCTGGGCCGTTTCTCTCTTAGTTGGGTAGGCTTCAACCCATCCTGAAAAGGTGTCTACAAAAACTAGTAAGTATTTAAGTCCATACTTTGCAGGTTTAATTTCAGTAAAGTCGACTTCCCAGAACTGCCCAGGTCGAGTTCCCCTTAGTCTTTTTACGTTAGGAGTTTTTGTGGGGTAGGCGTTCACAATTTGACATGCCTGACATTCTCTGGCTACGCGATCTGCCAGTTCTTTCCTTTTTGAGGCTGCCAGAGGGTACAATTCCCTCTGGTCTTGCAGGAGCTGCTGTAGTTTCCCTGTCCCCAGGTGAGTGAGCTGATGGACCTGCTGTATGTAAGCTAGGGCTTCCGATTCTCCTTGGGGTGTAACCTCAGATAGTGTTTCAGGAGGTTGCTGGTTTTCTTTGGTTACTAGGACCAAGTCTACAGGGTCCCTTACTGCTGCCGCTTTTGCTTCTTCATCTGCTCGCTTATTACCCATGGTTATTGGGTCTGAGCCCCTTTGGTGACTAGCACAGTGGACAATGGCCAGTTCTTTGGGAAGCATGACTGCTGCCAGGAGTTTAAGAATTTCCTCTTTGTGTTTGATTTCTTTACCAGCTGAGGTTAATAGCCCTCTCTGTTGGTAAATTGCCCCATGTACGTGGGCAGTAGCAAAGGCATAACGGCTATCTGTATAGATAGTCGCTCGCTTTTCTTTTGCTAATTCTAGAGCTTTTGTGAGGGCAATTAGTTCAGCCTTTTGGGCAGATGTTCCCTCCGGGAGGCTAGAAGACCAAATAACTTTTGTCCCACTGACTACCGCCGCTCCCGCTCGCCTCTTACCGTGTTGGAGAAAGCTGCTTCCGTCCGAAAACCAGGTTACCTCCGAGTTAGGTAATGGTTGGTCTTTTAAGTCTCTGCGGATTCCGGTTTCTTCAGCTAATATCTCTTGGCAAGTGTGCAGCACAGGTCCCGCGGTCTCGTCCGGGAGCAGGGTAGCCGGGTTTAAAGCTGACGGGGCCCCAAAAGTCACCCTGTCTTTGTCTAGGAGGATGCTCTGATAGTGAGTAATTCTGGCATTTGACATCCATCTATCTGGAGGCTGGTGGATTATGCTCTCCAGGGCGTGAGGGGCTATTATGGTCAGCTTCTGTCCTAGAGTGAGTTTGTCTGCGTCTTTTGCCAGGAGGGCAGCTGCCGCGATGGCCTTGAGACAGCGTGGCCATCCGCTGGCAACTGAATCTAATCGCTTGGACAGATAGGCCACCGGTCTCCTCCAGGGGCCTAAAGCCTGTGTTAGGACCCCTCTAGCCACGCCTCTCCTTTCTTCTATGTAAAGCGTGAAAGGTTTAGTCACGTCTGGGAGGGTTAAAGCTGGAGCTGACAGGAGCGCTTTCTTAATGCTGTCGAAGGCTTCCTGCTGGGCTATTCCCCACTGGAAATCAGCACTCCCTTTGAGCAAGGGGTATAATGGGGCAGCAAGGGCTGCAAACCCTGGGACCCACAACCGGCAGAATCCCGCTGTCCCTAAGAACTCTCGCAGCTGCTTTCGGGTTGTGGGCGGGGGTATCTGTGTTACAGTTTTCTTTCTAGCCTCGGTGAGCCATCGCTTTCCATTCTTAAGAGTATATCCCAGGAAGATTACTTCCCTTTTACAGATTTGGGCCTTTTTGGCCGAGGCTCGATACCCCAGTGTGGCTAGCTCACTTAACAGTTTTCGGGTTCCATACTCACAGTCCTCCTTGGTGTCTGCTGCCAACAGTAAGTCATCCACATATTGTAGCAAGGTGACTCTGGGATGCTGAATTCTGAAGGAGCTTAAGTCTTTATGAAGAGCTTCGTCAAAAATGGTGGGGGAGTTTTTGAACCCCTGGGGCAAGCGTGTCCAAGTCAGTTGGTTCGAGGACCCCGTCTCTGAATCGACCCACTCGAACGCAAACAAGGGTTGACTGTCTTTATGCAAGGGCAGGCAGAATAAAGCATCTTTTAGATCAAGCACAGTATACCAAGTCTTTTCAGGATGGAGAGTGCTGAGCAGGTTATAGGGATTTGGCACCGTAGGATGTATATCCTGCACTCTGCTATTTACTTCCTGTAAGTCTTTCACCAGTCTATAGTCTCTAGTCCCTGGCTTTTTGACCGGCAATAAGGGAGTGTTCCAGGCTGATTGACAGGGCTTAAGTACTCCCAAGCCAAGGAATTTCTCTATATGGGGCTTGATTCCTTCCCGGGCTTCCTTGCTTAAGTAGTATTGTTTTACCCGAATTGGAGAAGCGGTGGGCTTTAGGGTCACCACTACTGGGGGCTGATTGACTGCCAACCCTAACCCAGCAACTTCTGCCCAGGAATTAGGGAATTCTTCAAGCCAGGCCTGAGGAATAGAACTGTGGAGCTGTTCTGATTTTACATACAGCTGATATTCTTCTTCGACTGGCAAGGTGAGGGCAGTTATTACAGGTTGGCTTACTAGCGGGTTTAAAAATTCCACCTTTGGCCCCTTAGGATTGAAGGTGATTCTCGCCCTTAGTTTAGTTAACAAATCTCTTCCCATAAGCGGGGCAGGGCACTCAGGAATGACTAGGAAGGAGTGTTGAACCCTCCCCTTCCCCAGGTCCATGGTTCTTTTAGTAGTCCAGGCGCGGTAGCGACTGCCATTTGCTCCCCGCACCAAGGACCTTTTTGTAGAGAGCGGGCCTATAGGTTTTTGGAGGGCCGACACTACTGCTCCTGTGTCGACTTCAAAATTAATTGGTACCCCCTCCACATTAAATTTTACCCTGAGCTCGGGGAGGGGTGCCGAGCCCTGACTCCCCTAGTCTTCACTTTCTAGAGCCAACGTGGCTGGTTGTTGCCAATTTGGGGGCCTAGTACCCCTCCGTTTTTTCGGACACTTTTTGGCCCAGTGCCCAGTTTCTTTGCAGTAGGCGCACTGGTCTGGACTAAGAGGGGTACGATAACGCCGACCCAAGGGATTTTCTCCAGCTCGTCCTCTACCTTCAGTGTTTCTTTCAACTACTGTGGCCAGGATCTTTGTTAATTCTTTCGTTCTCCTTTTCTCTCTCACCAACTCTTTTTCCTCTCTCTCTCTCTCGTTCCTTTGTTCTTTTTCCTCTTCTGTTTCTCTCTTATAAAACACTTTTTCAGCTTCTTTGACTAAATCTCGCAAGGCTAGGTCCTGCAACCCGTCTAAGTGCTGCAGCTTGCGTCTAATGTCTGGAGCTGATTGGCCGATAAAGGCCATGGCCACTGAGGCTCTTTGATCCTCTGATTGAGGGTCAAAGGGAGTATACCTGCGGTATGCTTCCATTAGTTTTTCTAAAAAGACTGAGGGTGATTCGTCCGCTCCCTGAATAACCTCTCTTACCTTGGCCAAATTGGTGGGCCGGCGTGCGGCTGCTCGGAGACCCGCTACTAGAGTCTGGCGATAGATGGACAGATGCTCCCTACCTTCAGAGGTGTTCGGGTCCCAGTTAGGGCGGCGCAGCGGGAACCGATCATCGATGATATGCTGGAGTTGGGTGGGTCTCCCGTCTTGTCCAGGAACTTGCTTCCTGGCTTCCAGTAGGATCCGATCTCGCTCCTCCGTGGTGAAGAGAGTCCCCAGGAGTTGTTGACAATCATCCCAAGTGGGCTGGTGAGAGAACATAAGGGACTCCACCAATCCAGTCAGCCTAGTGGGAGCCTCGGAAAAAGGAGGGTTATTATTTTTCCAGTTATATAAGTCAGAGGAGGAAAAGGGCCAGTATTGTAGAGCGGGCATTTCTCCCCTGTGTCCATCATCCACTGGAGGCCCGTACGGTCTGAGGGGGAGAGTGACCGCTACATCAGATGGGCTTAGTGCTCGTCTGCTTCGTGTACTATGTGCCGGTCCTGGTTCATCTGGGATCGTCTGTTGGTGAACCTGCGGAGAGGGAATGGAAGAGGGCGGAGAGAGGGAACTAGAGGAGGGAGAAGATGAGCTAAGAGAAGGGGGGTCCTGTACCGGAGCTGAAGGGTAGGGAGGAGGGGAAGAAGGGCCTGCGTCGAAGAGGAATAGATCCGATTGGGATTCTGGTAGGACTGCAGGAGGTAAGGAAGGATAGAGTTTCGGAGCTTGAGAAGGACCCGGCACCTTGATTGGGAGTACAGAGGGAGAGTCATGTTGACCAAGAGGAGTGAGAAACGGCTTTACCCATGGAGGTGGATTTTCACACAGGTCCTGCCAAACCATGATGTAGGGCTGCTGGTCCGGGTGGCCATACGGGTCAGGGCGGAAGATGACTGACTTGACGGCCCGAATCAAGGGTAGATGAAAAGCTCCTTCCCGAGGCCATTCCACGTTAAAAGAGGGCCACTCGGCCGAGCAGAAGGTCTGCCATTTGCCTTTCTTTACAATAAAAGATAGATTCTGACCTCTTTCCCTGACCTCAGACCAGTGTCTTAAGGTCAGAGAAAGTGGAGTCGACACTCCCTGACCCATCTTTGTTAAAACAAAAACAATTCCCAACACACAAATACAGACAGACACACACAGAGCCGGCACACCACGTTTACACAGTTTCAGAGACACAGCTCAGACTGGCCTGATGACTGTGATCGAGTTTCCCCCATCAGAAGGGAAACAGAATCAGAGTCGGCCCTGTAGGAAGCCTCCAGGCGTCCCCGGAGGTCCCCCAATCCCGAGGCGTCCCTCGGGAGAGTGACCTGCAACCCCGGACACGTCTGTCGGTTGCGGTCGGGGAGTGCTCACGCGACTCTCCGACAGTCACTGCCAGTCTGACAGACTAAGCGATCGCACCTCAGACAAAAAGGCCTCACTTACCCCGAGAGAAGGCTGTTGGAGCCTCCCCTACGAAGAGCCGATCTCGGTGGAACCTCCAAATGTAAGAATTTGAGAATTTTGCCACGCAAAGGAGGACTCCAAGAGACGTTCTCTCATGCAACACGCAAGGGGTTTATTTTCCACACATGTGTGGGGCTCGCTGAACACGCAGGAACAGAGAGCCCCCCGCCTGAGCTTGTAAAAGTTTTTTAAAAGGGGTAAGATGAGGGGGGTGGGAGTCGAGCATGGGTCACAGGTGCTGTTTTGCAAAAAGCAGATAAGAGCAGCTTTACAACAAGCACTTTTAACAGTTTCACAGCGAGCATTTCTTGAGCATGAGTCATGGGAGTGGCTATTGCAGATAGCCACAGTTTTACAACAAGTGATTTAGGCGCAAGGAGTCGGGGGGGGGGGAAGGGCGAGAAACAGATAACCGCCCTGGGAAAGTCTCGGATTGTTTATTTTCAACCTGATGGGGCCCATAATTCTTTTCTTTATAATTCTTAACTCACACCAAATGCATAGCCATGAATACAAAATGACACAAATGCTTTTGCTGGATATTTCAGAAGCTAAGATATATGTAAATAGCGAAATTAAGCAGGAAAAATTAGCTACTGTTAAGCTTTATAAAATCCCTTTTTACATGCCCTTGCACTGTTCAATGATTATTTCGCTCAAAGTCAGCTAGACAGATTCCAGCCTAACAAGCCCCTTCTGGCCTTGGTGCTAAATACTTACCACGTCAGGCGTCCTCTGGCAAGAAAATCCTTTGTTATGGGTCCACCCTGCTAAAAGCAAACTTAGGAAAATCTGTCCACAAGTAAAACTGTGGGTAACTCTAGCTCAAGATCTTGTAAAAGCCGCAGTGCAATTAGTGGGGCGGCCCCCGGACACAATCGTCTGGCCTTTTGAAAATAAACAACTTACCTGGCTAATGCAAAATGATACCGATATGCAAATTCGGTTACAAGGGTTTTGCGGCATGTTCACCAATAAATACCCGCAACACCGGCTCTTTCAAGCCATCCTGCAACACCGGCTCTTTCAAGCCATCCTGCATTTTCCATTAAAACCCGGCACGGGTTCATACCATCCATTCCCTTCGTCAGTGCCCACCCCCCAGGCTACTACCAATTTTACGGACGCCTCCAAAAACAAATTCGCATTTGTGGCGTTCATTCCTCAACAAGAGGAGCCAGTATGTGTCACCCAGATTAACCAATATTCAGTGCAGGTAGGAGAACTAAGAGCAGTCCTTCTGGCTCTGCAGCAGTTCCCCAATGAGCCAATAAACATTTTCACTGACAGCCTGTACTCCTACCAAGTCTGCAAGGTCCTAGCACTAGCCATGTTCTACCCAGACTGGTCCAAACCTATAGATGAGTTCCTATACCAACTAAAAAACACCCTTGAAGAAAGAGGGCCTCCGTGGTTCATTGCACATGTACGCAGCCACTCGGGCCTCCTAGGCCCCATTGCCGAAGGCAATCGGCTCGTTGACAGGGCTGTCTCAGCCCAGGTCCTTGCTACCATGCAGGACCCCGTCAATGCTGCCAAACAGTTACACAGCAGGTTCCACCTGTCTGCAGGGGCAATCCGGCATCTATGTGGGTTGCCTATCGAAACAACTAAGCATTTAGTCAGGAGCTGCGCCACTTACACTCCATTCGTGCCCTTGGGACCTCTACAGCCACAAGGGGTAAATCCCCGAGGTCTCAAGCCCAACGCTAGATGGCAGATGGATGTCACTCATGTTCCATATTTCGGGCGGCACAAATATTTACATGTAATTATAGATACCTATTCTGGCATGTGTCACGCGGTCCCTCTCCCAGGAGAGACTGCCAAGCATTGTGTTCAAGCCCTCAGGCAAGGAATTCTCTTTATGGGAGTCCCTTGGGACCTAAAAACAGACAATGGTCCTGCGTATCGCAGCGCTGCCTTTAAAAGTTTTCTGGATATGTACAACATCACTCACCATTTTGGCATCCCCTATAACCCTCAGGGGCAAGCCATGGTCGAGGCATTAAACAAAAGAATTAAAATTCAAATTGAAAAGCAGAGAAGTAACATGCCTCAGGCATCACCCAAAGACATTATTACTCAAGTCCTCATAGTTTTAAATTTGTTAACCTTCGACAAAGATGGTCTATCACCTCTGCACAGGCATTGGGATCCCGCCAACCGACCTTCAGTGGTCCCCTTAGTCTACTGGCGTAACCCAGTCACGAATACTTGGTCGGGTCCCGCCCCGCTCCTAGTGCAGGGATGCGGTTTTGCTTGTGTCTTTCCAGAAAGTGAGCCGCAACCCCTCTGGATCCCTTCACGCTACGTCCGACCAGCGACGGCCTCTACAAATAAAACAGAAGACCGGGAGCCAGAAGAACTCCTGCTTACAGGTTTACCCCATCACTAACGCCTCATGAACTATTATTGGCTCTTACTAATTTGTCCTCTAGCCCTAGTGTGGGCAGTAATATTAGCAACAATTGCCCCAAAAGACTGGAATCTATTAGAAAGAATTTTGCTTGCCATAACATTTCTGTGTATCATAGTGTGTATTAACCTGTTAGTTTTTCTCCCTTAATCAAAGGAATAAATTAGCCTTTATTAGAATAGCTGTAAAAGTGGATGAATAAAATGCAAATTAAACAATCTCCGCAGATAAACAACCCACAAACACCACAACGCTGCGGTAACCCTCCCCCTAGCTTAAAACTCATCCTCCATATAACGCTCATGCTTCTCTCCACAGCTTCAACAGCGTCGGCCAGAGAGGTGTGGGCTGCTATTCAAAACCCCCCCGGAGTCCTCTTCGTTACCCCTGATAGCCCTCTCTTTCCTGTATTTCAAATCAACAATTGCTCACTACGGCTTCCCTGCAATACTTTATTTCAGTCAGCTCAATCTCCTTTCAACCTCACTGAATTCCAACCGCCTCCAGAATCCCTTGTTTTCAACCTAACCCATCTCCGCACAACCCACAACGTCTACAATGTTTATCAGCAGGGACACCAATGTCCCCCACAATATCCTAACTGCTTGTACCTAATAAACGCTACTCTCTTTGACGCCTGGGTCTGGCGCGGTATGATTACAGGTTATCATCTCTTGGGCGCCTGGTGGTATCCTGGACACAGCAGCCTTACCACTCGGCCCGCGCAACATGCTGTCCCACCCACTCCCCTCTGCGCGGCTGTTCCTAGGACACGACCGGATTACCCACATCTAGACCGGTTTGACTGGAAACCCTGTCATCACCCCGCTCCCACAACCTCGCCTGCGGCCTATACCTTATATTCAGCGGTCAGTAACGCCACTTTCCTCCAGTATGAGGAGCTCGTACTAAACTTCCTTTGTGGTAAATACGCCTGCCTCAACTTACGCCCGTTAGTAGCAACTGCACCTGTAACCCTTTCCTCCATGTATAATAACTCTCTTCCAGTTTCCCCCCAAAATATATCTGTTGTGGGCCAAAAGTTGAAAGCACATACTTTCATCTTCAATGAAACCCTCAAAGTTAAAGCAGTTCCCTTTGTCAATCCACCGTTCTTCTTCCTCCTTTGTAATTCTATAAGTGACTTTTCAAACTGTATGCTTGCAAGCTTCTTAAATAACTTTTATTCTTATGCATTCATAGTTATTCAGCCAAAATTAATGTGGATTCCTCTAAACACTTCCACCTGGGTAGCTCCGCAACTACCGTACACAGTCAAGGACGAACAACTTGCCGCTCTCTCCCGTACCAGACGAGACTTCGGGGTCTCCGCCACGATTGCTGCAGCGGTCATGGCGTCTGTAGCTGCTGCTGCCATGGCTGCCATTGCCCTCACCCAGACATCCGCCACCGCCGACGCCATCAATAACCTCATGCAGTCAGCCTCGGGAACTATGAGAACGCAGGATAATATCAACGTCCTCATGCATCGCACAATTTTTAACCTGCAACAACAAATTGACTTATTGGCTTTGGACATTGAAGCTTTGTATGAAGTTGCATCCTCCACCTGTGATGGTCGTTACCCCTTCTCGTGTCTTTGTGTTACCCCTGTACTTGTTAATACCTCCCGTCCCCGTCTAACCCTGCGTGACTGGATATTCACTGCCTATAACGACTCCTTCTGGAACTATACTCACAATCTCCAAACACAAATCTTGGCTATGGAAAATATAGTAGTCCCAAAAATCTCCACCACCTTCTTCACCAACCTATTGAAGAAATTCTTCTCATTTTTTCAACCCTCAAACCTCGTTTTCTATGGCATCTTCTTACTTACTCTAATTATTATTCTTGTTGTATTCAGATGTGTCTGCAAACAACTCTCTCACCATAAGCAGCAGACTAAACTTCTTGCTCTAGCAGCTCTCAAACTTCAAAACCCCTTCGCGGATGCAGGCAATCATCAACAGGCACAGGTATGGCTGGCCAGTATTGCCCACCCTCAGGACTGATCACCCTGGGGGGTAGACACTTGCGCTATACTAGTTAAAGCACTCAAGTCTTCCGGGGACCAGCCGGCCTCACTCCTGTGCGGTGCAGTAAGCACCAGTCCTATCATTCAAAGTCCCCTCACATTCCTCACTCTCCCCCATCGGGGCTGCGTGTTACCAGAGTACATGCATCTGGGTCCACCAGATGGGCACCGCTGGGTGCGACACAAAAATCGCAGAAGAGGGTCACTCTAATGGACCTCCTCTGGCTCTTCAGGGGCACATGAGATTTGCATAAGGGTCGGCTCAGCACATACCCTTCCTCTGAAATTCTGAGCCTCTCGGGCAAGGGGAATCTCATCCCTACCCCTCCCAGTAAAGGTTCATGCCCGCCACTTGTCACACAAGTGTGTTCTTTAAAAAGGAAAAAGAGAGGAATTGTGGCATAATTTTATTCTTGGCCTGATAGCTTAGTCTTTTCCTTTCCCTCCCTCACCATTTTGGCACGTCCGGTTCTTCTAGACCTCTGAATTACAAGCCTCACCCAGCGACTAGTGACGCAGCCTTGTCTCTCTACCCCTGTTGGCCTCCTCCTTATCCCTCCACCCACCCAACATCCGCTGCTACAAGCACACTCAAAAACAACATCTCCCTGGTGCCTACAGACGTCACAGTCACCCATCCGTCCTCCCTGTGTGATTGGCTACTGTGGTAGTTAGATTCAGTTGTCAACTTGGCCAGGTGAAAGCACCTAGTTCTGTTGCTGTGGACATGAGCCAATGGTAGGTGAATCTCATCTGTTGCTAATTACATCCGCAGTCGGCTAGGAGGCGTGTCTGCTGCAATGAGTGACGTTTAACTTAATTGGCTTGCGCTTAAATGAGAGAATGAAATGTAGCACAGACTAGCAGCTCAGTATTCCTCATCACAGCACTTGCAGCTCAGCCCAGGCCTTTGGAGAAGTCACCCCGGGGAAAGTTGTTGGAACCCAGGGGCCTGGAGAGAAGACCAGCAGAGACCATCCTGTGCCTTCCACGTAAGAAAAGAGCCTCAGTGGAAAGTTAGCTGCCTTTCCTCTGAAGAACCAACAAAATAAATCCCCTTTTATTAAAAGCCAATCTGTCTCTGGTGTGTTGCATTCCAGCAGCTAGCAAACTAGAACAGCTACCCTCCCCTGGAGTCCACGCCCTAACTCCACCTCTCCTCAAACTGTATATATTCCGGGGCTCACCGAGCCTCGAGGTTCTTAGCTTCTGGCGGCCATGGCATAAGCTTCTACCAATAAAGCTACCCTACTTCATGCCCTAATTGACTCGGCCTCCAGTCCTTTAAACCCGCAGAGAGGTTTCCTGCGCGCGCCCCTTGGACCCAGACCTTCGAGCTTGAACCCCTTTCTGCGTGCGGCGGTGTCGTCTAGCGAGCAGTGAGAAGCTGAGGAGCAGAGGTACCCGCTAGCTTAGCGGACAGGACAACCGCAATATTATACATGCCAATCTAAGTAAATAGAAATACCTTTGCCACCATAATCTATATGAGGACGTTTCCTTTTCTTCTGCAAAGAATTCAGACACCTCCCCCATGCCCCCCACTTGTTGACATTCAGTGGAAGCCCATTACAATATTACTGTTGATTATAGACCCTAGCTTGTATTGATTGTACCTGTATACCATGCATTTTCAACACCTTGCAATATTGACATTCATTTGTTATTATGTTAAAATATTTTTATATTTGCTCATTTAATCACCATCATTGTCCACTCTAGGCACTCTAAAGTTATACTGTCTCAGTCTTTATCTTCTATCTTTACTTCTGGTTTCATACATGCCCCCACCTCTTCTCCCTCAGCCATACTCTGCCTTATCAAAGATCAATTGTCCATATGAGAGGGTCTATTTTTTGAGCACTCAATTCAGTTCCATTGCTCAGTATATATATCTTTACACCAATACCATGCTGTTTTGACCATTGTAACTTTGTAGTATGCTTTAAAGTCATGTAGTGTGAGACTTCCCACTTCATTTTTCTTTCTCAAGACATTTTTGTCTATTTGGGTCACCTTTCCCTTCCAAATAAATTTGGTTATTGTTTTTTATATTTTTGCAAAGTAAGTTGTTGGGATTTTAATTTGTGTTGCATTCAATCTATAAATCAACTTGAGTAGAAATGACATTTTAACTATACTTACTCTTCCAATCCATGAACACAGTACACCCTTTCATTTATTTAGGTCTTTTGTGGTCTCTTTTAGGAGTTTTTTTGTAGTTTTTTTGTGTATAGATGTTTTGTATTTATTGCTAAATATTTTATTCTTTTGGTTGCAATTGTAAATGGAATTTTTTTCTTGATTTCCTCCTCAGATGGCTCTTAATTAGTGAACAGAAACACTACTGATTATGGGGTGTTGTTCTTTTACTCTGCCACTTTGCTATACTCATTTATTAGCTCTAGTAGTTTTGTTGTGGATTTTTCAGGATTTTTGACATATAATATCATGTCATCTGCAAATAGTAAGACTTTTACTTCTTCCTTTCCAATTTGGATGCTTTTTAGTCTTTTTCTTGTCAAAATGCTCTGGCTAAAACTTCCAGCACAATGTTGAATAACAATGGTTACAGTGAGCAAACTTGTCTTATTCCCAATCTTAGAGGGAAAGCTTTCAATCTTTCCCCATTGATGATGATGTTAGCTGTGGGTTTTTCATATATTCCCTTTATCATGTTGAGGAAATTCCCTTCTATTCTTGTGCTTTAAAATATTTTAATTAAGACAGGGTGTTGAATTTTGCCAAATGTCTTTTCTGCACCAATCAAGATGTTCATGTGGTTTTTCTGCTTTCACTTATTGATATTGTATATTACATTAATTGATTTTCTTTGTGTTGAACCATCCTTGCATACCTGGAATAAATCCCACTTGGCCATGGTGTATAATTCTTTTAATGTGGCTGGATTCAATTTGTGAGTATTTTGTTAAGAATTTTGGCATCTATATTCATTAAAGAGAATGGTCTCTAATTTTCATTTCTTGTAGTACCTTTCTCTGGATTTGGTATTAGGATAATGCTGGTTTCATAGAATGAGTTATGTAGTTTTATCCCTCTTCAATTTTTTTGAAGAGTTGAAGCAGGGGTGCAGATCAGTTTGGTCAATCATTGGATTAGCTTTGTTTGTTGGCTGCAGCTCTTTGTTGGAGTAGCCAAAGTGCACATTGGTGGAAGAATTTGTCTCAGACCTTGGCTTTGGGTAGAGGAAAATGGCCTTATCCAAGCAGACTGTTCATAAATCCACTGGAGAAAGTCCCCCTCAAAAAGTTGGCCACCAAGGCTGCCAAGAGAAGTGCCCCCTCTACCAGAGTATTAAAAAACCATCATTACAGGCCTGGAAGTGTTGTGCTTTGACAGATTCATTTTTATCAGAAGTTGACTGAGCTTCTGATCTACAAGCTGCCTTTCCAGGGTTTGGTAAGGAAGATTGCCCATGATTTCAAAACTGTCTTGAGGTTTCAGAGCATGGCCATTGGCACACTTCAGGAGGCTTCTGGGTTTATTTGGAGATACCAATCTGTGTGCCATCCACACCAAGAGAGTCTCCCTCATGCCGAAAGACATCCAGTTGGCTCACCCAATATGGGGAGAGAGAGAGAGCTTAAGGGAAAGCAGTTTATATAGGGTTTGGTTGTAAATTCTTTAAAGTACTTTGGTTTAATTTGTGACTTTTTTGTAAGAAATTATTTATAATATGTTGCATTTGTACTTAAGTCATTCCATCTTTCACTCAAGATGAATACACAGTGACTGTCCATAGACCTCAGTGATGTGAGAGCTGCTGCTCAGGAGTGACAAGTTGCTAATATACAGAAGGGGTGTGTGATGTTTCTTGTTTCTCATGATTCATGACTTGTTGGGTAGCTATTAAGGTATGAAATGTGTACAGGGTCCTTTTGCAATAAAACTGGTTATGAATGGATCCAAGTGTTTAACAGTTGGGGCTCTTAGGTCTGACCATACATTACTGTGATAGAATGTGGGCTTTTTCAAGGGTGAAGATATGAGTCTTAACCACAGTGTAACTTATAGTTTTCTTTAAAAAAAGAGTAAATCTGGCAGCTGTAGAATACACTATGTGCATTTACAATAACTGTTTTCTATATTGTAGTGTCAGCATTTTAAAATTAAATTTTTTACATTCACATGTGTTGAGGAGTCCTGTTATTAAGATGCATATAATTTTAGGGTCCAGTTGGTTTTCTCCTAACTAGACTGCACTTGATTTCATAGTAGAAAATGCTATGCCACATTATACCTTGCAAAATTCTTCATTCTACCACATTAAATAACCCTCTTGCTGATAATGCAGACACTAATGGGGGATGTATTTATAAGGACTTTAGAATATACAAGTTTTTCACACCAGCATCATCTGTTATTAAAAATCTGAACTAGTTAGCTTTTCAATGAAAAAAAGCTTTTCATTGTGTCATGGTTGGTCTCATAACTAGGTTGAGTTTCTTACCTCTACCAAAAGGAAACAATACCAAAGTTCTTTTCCTTGTGTTGTTTGTATTATAGTAGCCCTTAGAATAAACTTGCTGTGGAGAAGGGCAAACAGCTCCAACTTATTGAACTTTAGCAAATGATGTTGTCAGGTTAGGTTACATCTAGTATACCATCCTGGCAAAATTACTTTTGTAGAAATGGCCTTCAAAGTGGTTTTAAAATTTATCTTCTTGTATTGAAGTTTATGGGTCAATTATGTGTGTTGACTAAATTTACAAATAAACTTGTTTATTAAACCTAAGTGCCACAACGAAATTGAATGTGCAAAGCTTTAATAAATCCATAACTTAGGTTCTTTGTAAAAAAAAAAAGAGTTTAAGCAGGATTGGTACTAATTCTTTCTTGAATGCTTGGTAGAATTTTACATGTGAAGCCATTTGGTCCTAGATGTTTCTTTGCTGGAAGCTTCTTTATGACTAATTCAATCTCTTAATTGTGATTGGTTTGTTGAGGTCAACTATTTCTTCTCAAGTCAATGTTTGTTGTTCATGCCTTTCTAGGAAGTTGTCTATTTCATCTACATTGTCTAGTTTATTAACATATAATTGTTTTATAGTATCCTCTCATTACTTCTTCTCCTTTTATTTCATTTTTTATTGTCAGCCTAGCTAAGGGTCCATTGATTTTATGGATTTTCTCAAAGGACCAATTTCTGGTTTTATTGATTTTCTTGATCATTTTCATATTCTAAATTTCATTTATTTCTACTCTCCACTTTTTCTTTCCTTTTGTCTGCTTTAGGGTTATTTTGCTGTTCTATCTCTAGTTCTTCCAAGTGAACATTTAATCTCTCCATTTTTGCTCTTTCTTCTTTTTTAATATAGGCATTTAAGACAACAAATTTCCTTCTCAGCACTACTTTTGCTGCATCCCATAAATTTTGATATGTTGTGTTTTTCATTTTCATTTGCCTCGAGATATTTATTGATTTTTCTTGTAATTTCTTCTTTGACCCACTGGTTGTTTAAGAGTGTATTGTTTAGCCTCCATATATTTGTGGATTTTCCATTCCTCTGCCTGTTACTGATTTCCAACTTCATTCAAGAAAGTATTTTGTATAATTTCAATCCTTTTAAATTTATTGAGACTTATTTTGTGACCCAGCATATGGTCTATCTTTGAAAAATCTATGAACACTTGAGAAAAATGTGTATCCTGCTGTTATGAGGTGTAGTGTTCTATAAATGTCTGTTAAGTCTAGGTTATCATACTATTCAAGATTTCTGTTTCCTTATTGAACCTCTGTCTAGATGTTGAACTCTCCAAGTATTATGGTACAGATGTCCACTTCTCCCTTCAGTGTTGTCAGTGTTTGCATCATGTGTTTTGGAGCACTCTGGCATGGTGCATAAATATTTATGATTGTTGTCATCTTAATAACTTGTTCATTTTATTAATACATAGTGTCCTTCTTTGTCTCTTTTAATTGTTTTACATTTGAAATCTAATTTATTGGGTATTAGTATAGCTACTCCTGCTCTTTTTTTTGTTATTGTTTGTGTGAAATATCTTTTTGCAATCTTTTTTTCACTTTCAGCCTATTTTTCTCCTTAGGTCTAAATTGAGTCTCCTGTAAGCAGCATATAGATGGATCCTGTTTTTTAATCCATTCTGCCCATCTATGACTTTTGATTGGGGAGTTTAATCCATTAATATTTAATATTATTTTTTATTAATTAAAAAAAATTAACTAACACAACATTTAGAAATCATTCCATTCTACATATGCAATCAGTAATTCTTAATATCATCACAGAGATGTATGATCATCATTTCTTAGTACATATGCATCGATTTAGAAAGAGAAATAGCAAGACAACAGAAAAAGAAATAAAATGATAATATAGAGAAAAAATAAAAATAAAAATAAAAAATACAAAAATATATAAAAAAATAAAAAATAAAAATAAAAATATATATTTAATATTATTACTGTAAAGTCATTACTTCTGACATTTTGTCTTCTGGATTTTATATATCATATCTAATTGTTTTGCTCTTTCTGCCTTTACTGATAGTCTTCATTTCTACACCCTTCCATAGATCCCTCTCTTCTGCCTTTTCCATTCTGCCTGTGGTGCTCCCTTTAGTATATCTTGTAGAGCTCATCTCTTATTCTCAAATTCTCTCAGTGATTGCTTGTCTGAAGATATTTTAATCTCCCCCTCATTTCTGAAGGACAGTTTTTCTGGATATAAAATTCATGGTTGGCAGTTTTTCTCTTTCAGGATCTTAAATATATCATACCACTGTCTTCTTGCCTCCATGGTTTCTGCTGAGAAATTCACACATATTCTTACCGTGTTTCCCTTGTATTGATGGATTTCTTTTCTCTTGCTGCTTTCAAAATTCTTTTTGTCTTTGACATTTGACACTCTGACTAGTAAGTGTCTTGCTGTATGTCTGTTTGGATGTATTCTGTTTGGGGTATGCTGCACTTCCTGGATGTGTAACTTTATGTCTTTCATAAGAGATGGGAAATTTTCAGTGATTATTTCCTCCATTAGTCTTTCTTCTCCTTTTCCCTTCTCCTTCTGGAATACCCACAATACATATATTCATGTGCTTCATGTTGTCATTCAGTACCCTGAGACCCTGTTCATATTTTTCCATTCTTTTGAAAACATTTTTTCTTTCATATGTTGGATTTCAGATGTTCAGCCCTCTAGCTCACTATTCCTTTTTTGTGCCTCTTCAAATCTATTGTTGTAGGTTTCCATTGATTTTTCATTTCTTCTATTGTGCCTTTCATTCCCATAAGTTCTGAATTTTTTTTTAAACTTTCAGGTTCTTCTTTATGTTTGCCCAATGGCTTTTTTATATCCTCAAATAACTCATTGATTTGGTTTTTTTCTATATCTTGCATGTCTGTTCAGATATCTTGAATTAGTTGTTTCAACTCCTGTATCTCATTTGAAGTGTTAGTTTGTTCCTTTGACTGGGCCATATCTTCTATTTTCCTAGTATGACATTATTTTAGGCTAGTGTGGTAGTTAGATTCAGGTGTCAACTTGTCTAGGTGAAGGTGCCTAGTTCTACTGCTGTGGACATGAGCCAATGGCATGTGAACCTCATCTGTTGCTGATTACATCTGCAGTTGGTTAGGAGGTGTGCCTGCTGCAATGAATGATGTTTGATTTAATTGGCTGGTGTTTAGATGAGAGACTCAAAGTAGGATAGCCCAAGCAGCTCAGCATACCTCATCTCAGCACTCACAGCTTATCCCAGGCCTTTGGAGATGCAGAAAGAAATCACCCAGGGAAAGTTGTTGGAACCCAGAGGCCTGGAGAGAAGGTCAGCAGAGGTCACCCTGTGCCTTCCCATGTAAGAAAGAACCTCAGTTGAAAGTTAGCTGCCTTTCCTCTGAAGAACTAATGAAATAAATCCACTTTTATTAAAAGCAAATCTGTCTCTGGTGTGTTGCATTCTGGCAGCTAGAAAACTAGAACAGCTGGCATTTAGGCATTTTATTTCCTTAATTAGTTTATTCTGGATGATGTTTTCAGTCTTTTTCCAAGAGTTTTCTTGCTGGATGACTTTCTTCTCTATCTATTCTTTGTCATTCAGTTCAATTTATTCTAGACCTCTAGCATGGTTTCTGTTTAACTGATCAGAATTTTTCAGTTCTTGTTTTTCTGTTTCTTGCACTGCTTTTATGGAACCTTTTTTTGAGGTGAGTCTGGGTATTATAAACCCCAGTCAGATTTTCCCAGACCAGTCAGACCCATGACCCAGAAGGAAAGAGTATTCAGCATCAGCATTCCCTGAAGGTGAGACCCAGCAGGTTATCAAACTTTCCTATGATACCTCTAGACTCTGCATTTCCTAATCTGCTTGGCACATGGCACATGTCTGTCTGTAGCTTCCCACCAGCTTAAAGTGATGCAATGCTTTAATTTCAGCAGAGTCTCCCTACCAGTAGTGTGGTTGAGACAGAGGTGAGGTAGTAGGTGGACTTTGATTGCTTCTGTTTTCTAGATCTTGGGGCTTGAATTCCTTCAAGGAGGGATTTCACTTGAGTTGGGCCCTGCCCACTTGTCTTGGGGAAATTATGCCCTTTAGGGAATTATTCCCTTTCACCTGACTAGTTATTTTGTCTCTCAGACATCTTTAGTTCTATCCTTGCCTGGGACAGTGCTGGAACCTGGGAATGCTTGCGGTTCTATCTAAGGAGCTGTGTAGAAGTAAAAAAAAAAAAAAAATGCTTTTCACAGCCAGACCCTGAGTAGGGTATGTATCTCCAGGATCTATGGGCCCAATTTTCTTGGGATCCAGTCCTTTTCCAGTATTTTGTGTTGTCCAACTCAGAAAACCTCTTTATTTATCATCAGGCTATCCCCTGTCTGCTGGGGCAAAATCCCCTTGTTCCTTTAGTGCTTAATCCAGATTTATCTGTGTGGGGGTGTGTTTTCAGCAGTCATAATTTGTTAATTAAGTCCACAATTGGAGTTTGAGTGAACTAAGCCCTTGACACTAGTAAAGTTTCCTTTCCCCTTTGGGACTCAGCCTGCTGTACTGAGGAGTGCTTGCCTTTGAGGCTTGTGGGACTTATAGTTCTGTGTGGGTTCTCAGCCATTTCACCCATTCCAAACTTGTGTATGCTGTGTGTTCAGTCACTGATTTTTCCCCAGCAATTGTTCTGTTCTAGTCATGGCTATTTGCTACCTATCCTGGAGGATGAATTAAATTCCATACCTCACTATACTGTCATCTTAGTAGTTTTAATTCATGGCTATTTACTACCTATTCTGGAGGATGAATTAAATTCCATACCTCACTATACTGTCATCTTAGTAGCTTTGATTCCCAAAAGCAATTATGTAATTGTATCAGTTATACAATGTGACTGTGTGATTGTGAAAACCTTTTGTCTGATGCTCCTTTTATCCAGGGTATGGACAGATAAGTAAAAAAAATAAGGATAATAAATAAATAAATAAATAATGGGGATGGGGAATAAGGGGTAAAAAATTGGTAAAAATACTGGTGGCCAAGAAAAGGGAGGGGTATGGGGTATAGGATTTGTGAGTTGTATCTTTTTCCCTCATTTCTTTTCCTGGGGTGATGCAAATGTTCTAAAAATGATCATGGTAATGAATATACAGCTACGTGATGATAATATGAGCCACTGATTGTGTACCATGTAAGGAATGTATGTGTGAATATTTCTCAATAAATGATGTAGTGTCTGATGGATGTCTATGTTTATAAATTAGAAAATATTAGCTTTTGCTTAAATACTGTTCCAAGAATTTTACATGGATTAATTTATTTTAATTAATGAATTTAATTAATTGTATATGTTATCTTTCACAAAAAAGTTTTTTTAACTTTTTTATTAATTAAAAAAATTAACAAACAAAACATTTAGATATCATTCCATTCTACATATACAATCAGTAATTCTTAATATCATCACATAGTTGCATATTCATCATTTCTTAGTACATTTGCATTGAAACAGAAAAAGAAATAAAAAGACAACAGAAAAAGAAATAAAATAATAATAGAGAAAAAAAGGCTATACATACCATACCCCTTACCCCTCGCTTTCATTTACCACTATTTCAAACTGAATTTATTTTAACATTTGTTCCCCCTATTATTTATTTTTATTCCATATGTTCTACTCTTCTGTTGATATAGTAGCTAAAGGGAGCATCAGACAGACATAAGGTTTTCACATTCACAGAGTCTCATTGGAAAGCTATATCATTTTTCAATCATCATCAAGAAACATGGCTACTGGAACACAGCTCTACATTTTCAGGCAATTCCCTCCAGCCTCTCCACTACATCTTGAACAACAAGGTGATATCTACTTAATGCATAAGAATAATCTCCAGGATAACCTCTCGACTCTGTTTGGAATCTCTCAGCCATTGACACTTTGTATCATTTTACTCTTCCCCTTTTTGGTCTAGAAGGTTCTCTCAATCCCTTGATGTTAATTTTCAGCTCATTCTAGGGTTTTTCTCAGTCCCTTGATGCTGAGTCTCAGCTCATTCCAGGATCTCTGTCCCACATTGCCAGGAAGGTCCACATCCCTGGGAGTCATGTCCCACACAGAGAGGGGAAGGGTGGTGAGACTGCTCATTGTGTTGGCTTGAGAGAGGGGCCATATCTGAGCAACAAAAGAGGCTCTCTTGGGGGTGACTCTTAGGCCTAAATTTTAAGTAGACTTGACCTATCCTTTGTGGGGTTAAGTTTCATGTGAACAAACCCCAAGACTGTGTGCACAGCCTATAAATTTGGTTGTCCACACTGCTTATGAGAATATCAAGAATTCAACTTGGGGAAGTTGAATTTCTCCCCACTCTCACCATTCCCCAAAGGGGACTTGCAAATACTTTTCCAGTCACTGATCAAATCATTCTGGGATTCATTGGGGGATCACTCTGGACAAACCAACAAAATCTTATGTGCTACCTGAGATTCCAAGTACTTATGACATTCAATCAAACTATCTACATGAGTTATATTAGGAAATGCTCTAGTCAAAATCTAAATTTTGTAACAAATAAACATTTTTTGCTTTAATCTCACACATAAGGTGATATTTTAAATTATTAATTATCATCTATTTTCAGCACCCTGCAATAATGACATTCCTTTGTTCTTCCTCATGCCAAAACATTTTAAAAATTTGTACATTGTACATTTCACTATTAATATACACTCTAGGCATTCCTAGATTATACCATCTCAATCTTTAACATCTATCTTTCTTTCTGGTTTCATTTATGTCCCCAACCCTCCCCCCTCTATCATTCTCACATGCAGCTTCATTCAGTGTTTTAACATAATTACATTACAGTTAGGTAGTATTGTGCAGTCCATTTCTGAGTTTTTGTATCCAGTCCTGTTGCACAGTCTGTATCCCTTCAGACTTTAATTAATTAAATTTAATTTAAAAATTTAATTAAAATTTAATTTTATTAAAAATTAATTTAATTTAATTAATTGTATATGTTATCTTTCACAAAAAAGTTTTTAAAAAACAATAATGTGTATGTTAAAAGATATATAGAATTAAAATAATAATCAAGTACCAGGAGCCCACAGAAGAAGATAGTAAATGGAGTTCAAGTGTTCTAAGAAGGTCTTTACCACTGCCACACCTAGAGTAGGCAGAACCTCAGGTAACTATGTTTGCAGGACACCTGTCTATATAAACAAAGTTACTTACCCAAAGTTAGCCTGTCAGCCCCATCCTGGCAGCCCAATCTTTCAGTGCATCCTGGGAAAATATATAGTATCAGCCAGCAAGAGCAATCTGCCTACTTGATTGCCCTCCTGCAACTATGGCTCAGCCATGGACCCCAAGTTGACCTTATAGGAATTAGTCTCATAATTCTTTGTGACATCTGGTTGAGACCACATATGAAATTGATGGTAGGACAGTGACCCTCCACTTTGGGCCATTCTTCTATCATCTACACCACATGTGGGCTCAACTAGATGTCTGTTCTTGGGCTGCCCTACCTGGAGAGTACTATCAGCACACATGGTCCCTGGTACCAGAGAAGGACTTTAAAAACACTACATATGGCAGGGTGCTTTGAGACATGGGGACTCCTGGGTTGCAGGACCCAGAACAGGAACCCTGATTTCCAAAGTCTGAGGGTGATACTGATTCTCTTTCTCTAAAAAAAGGCATAAAAGAGAAAAAAGGAAATAGAGAATAGGCAGGACATATAGAAAGCAAATAATAGGTTAGTCAACTTAAATCCAAAAATATTAGTAATTCCATTATATTTAAATGGATTAAATGCCTTAATTAAAAAGCAGAGATTGGCTTATTAGAAAAATAAAATCCAACTATAGGCTTTTCAGAAAAGATACATCTAAAATATAAAGAGTTGGAAAGTAATAGGAAGGAAAAAGATGTATTTGCCAATACTCATCAAAACAAGGTTAAGATAACTGTATCAATATCGGGCAAAATAGACATGAATTATTTTTTAATTACCATCATGTAAAAACTATTCTTTAAGATAAGGAGGAACCCTTCATAATGATCAAACTTTCCTTAACATAATTACCAGGAAAACTAGATAAATATATAACCAGGCTGGGAGACTTTTCATGATCATATAGTATCTGATGATAAAAGCTAAGAACATAATTGGTAAAAATGGATTTAAACAATAATATAAGTTAAACTAATTATACCCAGGCCCTGCAGAGTACATAATCTTTTCAAGCCCACGTGGATCTTTTGCAAGATTGACCATCTGTTGGGCTTTTAAAGCAAATTTCAACAAAATTCAAAGGATTGAAATATAGAATATAGTCTGACCTCATGTATTTTAGCTAAAAAAATGTTTTAATGATAAGTAGAAAATCTCTACATGCTTTAAATTTAAGAATTAAATATCTAAATAATGGGTCAAAGAAGAAATCTCAGTAGAAATCATAAAATATTGTAAATTGAATAATAATGAAAATATTACACATCAAAACCTGTGTGTGACTGAAAACCACATTATTAGGAAAATACATAGCTTTGAAAATATCTGTTAGAAAAGAAAGTAGTTTGAAAATCAAAAGATTAGTAGTCAGGACAAGAAAAAGCAAACACACATTGATGATTATCATATGGAAAAATTGGTTCTTGGATAATGCTAATAAAATTATGCAATTCTAGCAAGACTTATTTAAAAAGAAAGAAAAATGATCTTTCAAACAACTATTATCAAGATCAGAAAAGGGAACATTACTCTAGTCCCTTCAAAAGTAGAAAAGTAATAAATTATGAACAACTTAATGCCAATAAATTTGAATGAAATGGATATATTTCTCAAAGAGATGCAAAATTGCCTAAGGAAGAAAAAGAAAATGAATAATTATGTATCTGCTAAAATGAATCCCTACTTTGTTATATAATGTAGATTCATCCCTACATTAATTCCCTGCATCTCAATAAAAGTACTTTGTGGGTGTTGCATATAATTGATAACAATTATCTTTTCATTAGCTACTACATAACTAAGACTCCACTAGACACTGAAGGTTGGGGAAAGAATTTTAAAGCCATGATAGTTTCTGATCTTCCAGACCTTATAATATAGTCATTGAAACACATCTGATAGGATGTGGAAGAGTTTTGGCTTAGATAATGACATGTAGGAGGAGAAAAAGAAAGTCTTTACATAAATACATAATCCTTTATCATGTACTGTGTCCTAGAACTGTTCACATCTGTCACATTCTCTAGAGTAATTATACTTTCTTTCAGATTATTTTTGTATATATTCAGTAGAATGGCTTATTTTCATAGAGGGCTGTTCAGGATTTATTATGCTGTATAAAATGTGTGCTCTGGTTAACCTGTGACCAAAGGAACTGACACTCCCCAAACCTCCCCAGATGATTTATATTTGGCCAGTGATGCTACTGGCTGCATGTATGGGAATTTATTAGTTGATATACTTATCTCAATGTATTGCCTCATTAAGTTTGCAGATGTTCTGTCAGTGGATAACCTTCCTTTAAATTTTACTGTTTTTATTAGAATTTTCCAGTGCACAATCCAGCATAAGAGAGTTAACACATTTCAGCACAGAATAAAAAAGATGTATCAAGTCACGTGGAAGGGAAAGCTTTTAAGTTCTACTAAGGCAGTTATAATTAAATACAAATTTTAGGGAAAAAATTGTGTGGTTATGTAAATTGTAACCTAGAATTCACCATGTTTCCAGTTGATTCCCATGTGATTTGGTGTGCATCAGCTAATCATGCTGAACTAAATGCACACATATTCTGAGGTAGCTGCCCTTTAGGAAAAGAATCCACAGTCTTCTAATATTACTGCAATTTTTTTAAGAAAAAGACTTGATTTGGGTGGTGATTTTCCATCAAGTAAAGTATGCTCAAAAAACATGTTTCAAGGGAAAGATAAAACAACTCCAGATACCATCTGAGTATAACAAATTACGTTTCTAGTGTTCTAGTGGTTTCAGAATATTTGTCCTTTTAGTAGACAATGTATCTTGTTCAGATAAACTTGTGAATAAAGGCATTAGAGATACATTTTTAAATCATAAGGGAAGATAAAGTATTAATGCTTTTTGCCACTTAAAAGGACAGAACTAAAAAATATTGAAGGCAAAAGAGGGTTCACTTTTTATGTGTATAATGTTGAACTTATATTTCTATGTATGTAAACAATGCCTTTAATAGTCTACATTTGAATTCACACTACCAGCTTTCACTTGGTTTAGGAAGTCTTAGAAGCCATTCCATAAAAACAGGTTATACTGTACTAAAAAATGATTTCAAAATGTTTTGAGGGTCAATGGTTAATGTATAAGAACAAAAAGTTTTCTCAAAGTAATTTTCTTGGATAAGTTTTCTCACAATAGCAAATACTGTTGTATTTCTTGAGGATAAACAGGTTTTAAATCCTTCTAAATTATGTTCCATATTTTATTGTAACATCTAGTTTTGTTAATGAGATTATTGATAATGTGCTTGTAGGAGAAAGGATTTCATTAAAATTGTTGCTGTGAATAGCACAGCTTCTAGCTTTAAGATTAATGAAACAAGGATAAATTCAACCAAAATCTCCTTAACTTTTTTATTATGAAAATTTGAACTAAATCCCCTGGAGTTTTGTTTAGTTATGTAAATAAAGCCATCTTACTGAGCCACTAAGGATCATAGTTGCCTTGTGGAATTATATATGCATTTAGGAAGGTCAGTGGAAACCAAGGTCCCTATGTAAGTTATTAACTTTAATTTTAAAATAAAACTTTTGATAATTAATGAAAATAAACTCACATAATTGCTAAATATTAAATACTAAATCTTTTGGCATTTTATGTATCATAAATGGAAAGGTCACCAAAAGAATCACAGAGGATTCATAAAGAGATTTATTTATAAATGAAATCTGAAAATACCAAAGTATATTTTCAAAAACAGCCAGCTAAAAGATGCTCAAACATTGTTATATTAAGGCAATAATATTCAAAAAAACTGGTGGGCATATCAATGCCTAAGTCTTCTATATTAGAGTGATAGGGTATATTTCTTGGTCATCAATACTCATATTTCTGAACATTAGAGTGCTAAGTAAAATTGTAAGAAATTTTTCCAATATACAGCATGTCATTTTTCATTGATGTCCACACCAATGGCATGCTTCCCTGTTCAAAGCTTAGTTTCCAGTTATAGAAAAAATATGGGGAAAAAGACTTAGCAGGGAACTCCTTACACCACTTCCTTCCTCAGTAAAATGAGCTTAGTAAGTCTTGCTACTCAAAAATACAATCCAAGCAGAAAATAGATTGGAGGTTATCAGGCACTGGGGAAGGGGAAATGGGGAGTTATTGCTTAATGGGTCTAGAATTTCTGTTTGGGAAGATTAAAAAGGTTTGCTGATGGATGGTGGTGATGGTAACACAACACTAATTAATGCCACTGAATTGTACATTTAAAAATGATTAAAATGGGACTTCCTGGAAGATGGCGGCTTAGTAAGACGCGCGGATCTTAGTTTCTTCTCCAGGACACCTACTAGGGGAGTAGAAACGATACAGAAAGCGCCCAAAGCCACAACAGAGATAAAAAAGACAGCGTACCCCATCCTGGAATGGCTGGCTGGCTGAGAGAAGCAGCTCGGGTGAGATCGCCGAGGCGTGCGGGCCTTACCGGGCGGGGCGGGAAGCGGCCGGAGTTACTCCCTTCCCCCTTCCCGGGCCGGCTGGGAGAATTGGAGAGGCGGTCCCCTGAAACCAAGGCGACTGGTGCCCACACCACGCGCAGCCCCCGGACCAAGTGAGAAAATTGGATAAGAAATCCCCAGCCCGCGGAGAACGGTGACGGGTGGGGGAGGCCACTTCCAAACCCGTGACTCCCGGGGAACGTGCACTCTCTCGGGCGGGCCGCTGCTGCTGGCGCCCTCCCGCCACGCTTGTTGCCCAGGGCCAACTAGGAAATTCGGACGGGCTCTTTCCCTGGCTGCGGCGACCAGCAACCCTCCCTGCATTCGGACCGAGGGCCGGCTCAAGCCGCTTCGGCTAGCGAACCCCCAGGATGGCGAGAGTTTTCCAAAGTTTAAGGTCCCACAGCACCTTTTACTGGTGGGACCCGCAGACAAACGTGTGCCACGAGCGCCACCTACTGGGCAGGATAAGAAAAACAGAACCCAGAGATTTCACAGAAAAATATTACAACCTTGCTGGGTCCAACACCAAGAGAAATCTGAATAAATGCCCAGACGCCAGCAGCAGAAGATAACTGTCCACGCTCAAAAGATTGAGAATATGGCTCAGTCAAAGGAACAAACCAATAGCTCAAATGAGACACAAGAGCTGAGACAACTAATGCTGAATATACGAACAGAAATGGAAAACCTCTTCAAAAATGAAATCGATAAATTGAGGGAGGACATGAAGAAGACATGGGCTGAACATAAAGAAGAAATAGAAAAACTGAAAAAACAAATTGCAGAACTTATGGAAGGGAAGGATAAAGTAGCAAACATAGAAAAAATAATGGATAGCTACAATGATAGATTTAAAGAGACAGAAGATAGAATTAGTGATTTGGAGGATGGAACATCTGAATTCCAAAAAGAAACAGAAACTATCGGGAAAAGAATGGAAAAATTTGAACAGGGTATCAGGGAACTCAAGGACAATATGAACCGCACAAATATACGTGTTGTGGGTGTCCCAGAAGGAGAAGAGAAGGGAAAAGGAGGAGAAAAACTAATGGAAGAAATTTTCACTGAAAATTTCCCAACTCTTATGAAAGACCTAAAATTACAGATCCAAGAAGTGCAGCGCACCCCAAAGAGATTAGACCCAAATAGGCGTTCTCCAAGATACTTACTAGTTAGAATGTCAGAGGTCAAAGAGAAAGAGAAGATCTTGAAAGCAGCAAGAGAAAAACAATCCATTACATACAAGGGAAACCCAATAAGACTTTGTGTAGATTTCTCAGCAGAAACCATGGAAGCTAGAAGACAGTGGGATGATATATTTAAAATACTAAAAGAGAAAAACTGCCAACCAAGACTCCTATATCCAACAAAATTATCCTTCAAAAATGAGGGAGAAATTAAAACATTCTCAGACAAAAAATCACTGAAAGAATTTGTGACCAAGAGACCAGCTCTGCAAGAAATACTAAAGGGAGCACTAGAGTCAGATACAAAAAGACAGAAGAGAGAGATATGGAAAAGAGTGTAGAAAGAAGGAAAATCAGATATGATATATATAATACAAAAGGCAAAATGTTAGAGGAAAATATTATCCAAACAGTAATAACACTAAATGTCAATGGACTGAATTCCCCAATCAAAAGACATAGATTGGCAGAATGGATTAAAAAACAGGATCCTTCTATATGCTGTCTACAGGAAACACATCTTAGACCCAAAGATAAACATAGGTTGAAAGTGAAAGGTTGGGAAAAGATATTTCATGCAAATAACAACCAGAAAATAGCAGGAGTGGCTATACTAATATCCAACAAATTAGACTTCAAATGTAAAACAGTTAAAAGAGACAAAGAAGGACACTATATACTAATAAAAGGAACAATTAAACAAGAAGACATAACAATCATAAATATTTATGCACCGAATCAGAATGCCCCAAAATACGTGAGGAATATACTGCAAACACTGAAAAGGGAAATAGACTCATATACCATAATAGTTGGAGACTTCAACTCACCACTCTCATCAAGGGACAGAACATCTAGACAGAGGATCAACAAAGAAATAGAGAATCTGAATATTACTATAAATGAACTAGACTTAATAGACATTTATAGGACATTACATCCCACAACAGCAGGATACACCTTTTTCTCAAGTGCTCATGGATCATTCTCAAAGATAGACCATATGCTGGGTCACAAAGCAAGTCTTAACAAATTTAAAAAGATTGAAATCTTACACAACACTTTCTCGGACCATAAAGGAATGATGTTGGAAATCAATAATAGGCAGAGTGCCAGAAAATTCACAAATACGTGGAGGCTCAATAACACACTCCTAAACAACGACTGGGTCAAAGAAGAAATTGCAAGAGAAATTAGCAAATACCTCGAGGCGAATGAAAATGAAAACACAACATATCAAAACTTATGGGACACAGCAAAGGCAGTGCTAAGAGGGAAATTTATTGCTCTAAATGCCTATATCAGAAAAGAAGAAAAGGCAAAAATTCAGGAATTAACTATCCATTTGGAAGAACTGGAGAAAGAACAGCAAGCTAACCCCAAAGCAAGCAAAAGGAAAGAAATAACAAAGATTAGAGCACAAATAAATGAAATTGAAAACATGAAAACAATAGAGAAAATCAATAAGGCCAGAAGTTGGTTCTATGAGAAAATCAATAAGATTGATGGGCCCTTAGCAAGATTGACAAAAAGAAGAAGAGAGAGGATGCAAATAAATAAGATCAGAAATGGAAGAGGAGACATAACTACTGACCTCACAGAAATAAAGGAGGTAATAACAGGATACTATGAACAACTTTACGCTAATAAATACAACAATTTAGAGGAAATGGACGGGTTCCTGGAAAGACATGAACAACCAACTTTGACTCAAGAAGACATAGATGACCTCAACAAACCAATCACAAGTAAAGAAATTGAATTAGTCATTCAAAAGCTTCCTAAAAAGAAAAGTCCAGGACCAGATGGCTTCACATGTGAATTCTACCAAACGTTCCAGAAAGAATTAGTACCAATTCTCTTCAAACTCTTCCAAAAAATCGAAGTGGAGGGAAAACTACCTAATTCATTCTATGAAGCCAACATCACCCTCATACCAAAACCAGGCAAAGATATTACAAAAAAAGAAAACTACAGACCAATCTCTCTAATGAATACAGATGCAAAAATCCTCAATAAAATTCTAGCAAATCGTATCCAACAACACATTAAAAGAATTATACATCATGACCAAGTAGGATTCATCCCAGGTATGCAAGGATGGTTCAACATAAGAAAATCAATTAATGTAATACACCATATCAACAAATCAAAGCAGAAAAATCACATGATCATCTCAATTGATGCAGAGAAGGCATTCGACAAGATTCAACATCCTTTCCTGTTGAAAACACTTCAAAAGATAGGAATACAAGGGAACTTCCTTAAAATGAGAGAGGGAATATATGAAAAACCCACAGCTAATATCATCCTCAATGGGGAAAAATTGAAAACTTTCCCCCTAAGATCAGGAACAAGACAAGGATGTCCACTATCACACTATTATTCAACATTGTGTTGGAGGTTCTAGCCAGAGCAATTAGACAAGAAAAAGAAATACAAGGCATCAAAATTGGAAAGGAAGAAGTAAAACTATCACTGTTTGCAGATGATATGATACTATACGTCGAAAACCCGGAAAAATCCACAACAAAACTACTAGAGCTAATAAATGAGTACAGCAAAGTAGCAGGTTACAAGATCAACATTCAAATTCTGTAGCATTTCTATACACTAGTAAGGGACAAGCTGAGGGGGAAATCAAGAAACGAATCCCATTTACAATTGCAACTAAAAGAATAAAATACCTAGGAATAAATTTAACTAAAGAGACAAAAAACCTATATAAAGAAAACTACAAAAAACTGCTAAAAGAAATCACAGAAGACCTAAATAGATGGAAGGGCATACCGTGTTCATGGATTGGAAGACTAAATATAGTTAAGATGTCAATCCTACCTAAATTGATTTACAGATTCAATGCAATACCAATCAAAATCCCAACAACTTATTTTTCAGAAATAGAAAAACCAATAAGCAAATTTATCTGGAAGGGCAGGGTGCCCCGAATTGCTAAAAACATCTTGAGGAAAAAAAACAAAGCTGGAGGTCTCGCGCTGCCTGACTTTAAGGCATATTATGAAGCCACAGTGGTCAAAACAGCATGGTATTGGCATAAAGATAGATATATCGACCAATGGAATCGAATAGAGTGCTCAGATATAGACCCTCTCATCTATGGACATTTGATCTTTGATAAGGCAGTCAAGCCAACTCACCTGGGACAGAGCAGTCTCTTCAATAAATGGTGCCTAGAGAACTGGATATCCATATGCAAAAGAATGAAAGAAGACCCATCTCTCACACCCTATACAAAAGTTAACTCAAAATGGATCAAAGATCTAAACATTAGGTCTAAGACCATAAAACAGTTAGAGGAAAATGTTGGGAGATATCTTATGGATCTTACAACTGGAGGCGGTTTTATGGACCTTAAACCTAAAGCAAGAACACTGAAGAAGGAAATAAATAAATGGGAACTCCTCAAAATTAAACACTTTTGTGCATCAAAGAACTTCATCAAGAAATTAGAAAGACAGCCTTCACAATGGGAGACTATATTTGGAAATGATATATCAGATAAAGGTCTAGTATCCAGAATTTATAAAGAGATTGTTCATCTCAACAACAAAAAGACAGCCAACCCAATTACAAAATGGGAAAAAGACTTGAACAGACACCTCTCAGAAGAGGAAATACGGATGGCCAAGAGGCACATGAAGAGATGCTCAATGTCCCTGGCCATAGAGAAATGCAAATCAAAACCACAATGAGATATCATCTCACACCCACCAGAATGGCCATTATCAACAAAACAGAAAATGACAAGTGCTGGAGAGGATGCGGAGAAAGAGGCACACTTATCCGCTGTTGGTGGGAATGTCAAAGGGTGCAACCACTGTGGAAGGCAGTTTGGCGGTTCCTCAAAAAGCTGAATATAGAATTGCCATACGACCCAGCAATACCATTGCTAGGTATCTACTCAAAGGACTTAAGGGCAAAGACACAAACGGACATTTGCACACCAATGTTTATAGCAGCATTATTTACAATTGCAAAGAGATGGAAACAGCCAAAATCTCCATCAACAGAAGAGTGGCTAAACAAACTGTGGTATATACATACGATGGAATATTATGCAGCTTTAAGACAAGATAAACTTATGAACCATGTAATAACATGGATGGACCTAGAGAATATTATGCTGAGTGAATCCAGCCAAAAACTGAAGGACAAATACTGTATGGTCCCACTGATGTGAACGGACATTCGAGAATAAACTTGAAATATGTCATTGGTAACAGAGTTCAGCAGGAGTTAGAAACAGGGTAAGACAATGGGTAATTGAAGCTGAAGGGATACAGACTGTGCAACAGGACTAGATACAAAAACTCAAAAATGGACAGCACAATAATACCTAATTGTAAAGTAATCATGTTAAAACACTGAATGAAGCTGCATCTGAGCTATAGGTTTTTGTTTTGTTTTGTTTTGTTTTGTTTTGATTTTACTATTATTACTTTTATTTTTTTCTCTATATTAACATTCTATATCTTTTTCGGTTATGTTGCTAGTTCTTCTAAACCAATGCAAATGTACTAAGAAATGATGATCATGCAGCTATGTGATGATGTTAAGAATTAATGTGTAGAATGGTATGATCTCTAAATGTTGGGTTAATTTCTTTTTTTCCGTTAATTAAAAAAAAAAAAAAGAGAGAAGGGATAATTGGAGATGAAGGGATACAGACTGTACAACGGGACTGGATATAAAAACTCAGAAATGGACAGCACAATACTACCCAATTGTAATGCAATTATGTTAAAACACTGAATGAAGCTGCATGTGAGGTAGAGGTTTTTTGTTTTTGTTTTTTTTGTTTTTTTTTCTTTCTATTATTGTTTTAATTCTTATTCTGTTGTCTTTTTATTTCTTTTTCTAAATTGATGCAAATGTACTAAGAAATGATGAATATGCAACTATGTGATGTTATTAAGAATTACTGATTGTACATGTAGATTGGAATGATTTCTAATTGTTTTGTTAATTCTTTTTTTAATTAAAAAAAAAAAAACTTAAATGGAAAACTTCATTAAAGAAAACACTGTGAGGCATATAAAACTAGCCTACATTTTCTGACAAACTTTTAGAGTGCCTGACTTCTTTTCATTTATAAGAATGTAATCAGCAAAACAAGACAAAATTAAAATATATATTATACAATCTTCCTATATACTGTCAGTGTTCCACAAGATTATATTATTTGATTTTCTGAGGTCTTTACATCACTTTGCAGTTCATTTAAATGCCATCTTATTTCATTGATGGAATTGATAACTTTTTGTAAATCTAAAAATTTTATTCCTGAACATGAGAAAGTGAGATTTGTGTGAATGGTGGCCATTGTACACTGAATGACAGACCAACTTGAAACTGAAATGGTCTAGATTTTAAGTCATGTGCAATATATCTGCTTTGTTGAAATAAATCAGCCCCAAATTGTTAAATATGGTTGATTATACATTGTGATGAGGATGAAATAAAGGGAATGAAATACTTCCCGAGGTCATGACAATCAGTTTTAATTCTTCAATTTCATCAGACATAACAGGCCTAGAAACAAACCTTTCTGCTGACTCAGGTTTACATTGTTCTTTTATGGTGACAAATTAACTGTTTCAAGAAATTAGGATTTGACATCCCTTTCATGACTTCTTAGAACAATGCATGTTGAAATAATGTCAAGAATAATGGAGTTCTAAAAAATAAATTAATGACTAGATCCATCAAGAAAAGATTCCACTTCTGAGTAAGTAGCTGCAGCACTGATTTTCTTTCTAATACCTTTGCACAATTTGTAGCACAGTGCTACTGCTGTTGTTCTTTAGTAGCTGTGGTGGTTTGAATTTCTATGTATCCCAGAAAAAAACATGTTCTTAAGTGTATTCCTATGGGTATGAACCAGTTGTAAGTAGAACCTTTAGATGAAATTTCTTTGATTAAGGTGTGGCCCACCTCAGTCAAATGGACCTTAATCCTATTTCTGGAGTCCTTTATAAGCACAGTGAAATTCAGACACACAAAGAAAAAGGCACTGAAACAAGAGTCTAAAATGCAATGGCACCCAGAAGAGAACAGAGAGAGCTGGAGAGGCCACCATGTGCCTTGCCATGTGACACACTAAGGACCAAAGATCACCAGCAGCCAGCTCCAGAATGCTACAGTCTTTGGGAAGAAAACATCACCTTAATGATGCCTTGATTTGTTCCTTTCCCAGTCTCTACCTGTAAGCAAATAAATTTCCATCAATTAACCTGACCCATTTCTTGGTATTTATTTGAACAGCCTAGGAAACTAAAACAGGAGGTTTTGTATAAATTACAGATTCTGACTCCCTCTAGGCACTTGTCCTTAGTTCATCATTGTGCTGGTTTGAATTTGTGGACTCCAGAAAAGTCATGTCCTTTAATCTTCATTCAGTATTGCTGGGTGGGAATTTTTTTAATTATCCATGGAGATGTGACTCACCCCATTGTGGATGGTAACTTTTGATTAGATGATATTCCATGGTGGTGTGTTTCTACCCATTCAAGGTGGGGTTGCTTACCAGAGCCCTTTAAGAAGGAACCATTTTGGAAAGAGCCACAGAGCCCACACAGCCAGAGACATTAGGAGATGAAGAAGGAATATGCCTGGGGGAGCTTCATGAAATAAGAAGCCAGAAGAGAAAGCTAGTAGATGCTTCCATGTTCACCATGTGCCTTTCCAGTTGAGAGAGAAATCTTGAATGTCATTGGCCTTTTTGAGCCAAGCTGTCTTTGCCTGGATGCCTTAGATTGGACATTTCTCTGACCTTGTTTTAATTGGGACATTTTCATCACCTTAGAACTGTGGAGTTGTAACTTAATAAATTGCCCTTTTCAAAAGCTGTTCTGTTTCTGGTATATTGCATTCCAGCAGCTAGCAAAATAGAACAATCATTACTGGGAGAAAAAATTATAACCCCATTTAATTCACAGGGTTGAAGGAATCAGGAGTCAGGTCTTGATATTGTCTAGGTGAGGAGCCATGGGGATGTGATAATTGGTTTATGTTCTCTGGATAACACATGGAACTTCTAGCCATCTCATGGTAAGTCTATAGATAAGCTTTTCCTGTGCTTCCCCAACCTGGGTTTTCTTTTGGACTATAGTAATGAGCTTGGCTCTGCCTTGCTCAAACAACACCATCACCACTGAATTTGGAGGTACTTTTCTGAGGATTACATTTGCTAGAAACTTTGATATAGGAATTGGTACTGGTGCAGAGGTGGAAAAGGAACAAACCTGCTGTGTTATCAGTCAGGGTGATAGAGCAAGAGTATCAGGCTGTCAGGATTCACTCCATCCTAGTTTCTGCATGGATCCTTGTATCCTAATCCAGATTCTTAAGTATTCTCACCATATTAAAATGTTGATTGGTACAAATCCAGAAACTGCTTGCATTTCAAAGTTTCCACCATTGTATTCTATCATTGTTGCCCCTAAGTTTCCCACTTTTCTGCAAGCCCTACTGACAGCTAAGATTTTCTGAATTCTTTTTTTTTGCCCAGCTGAAACACTCTGCCCAAGTCAAGATCAATCCTCAGCCCCCAGAGTAAATGAGACCAATGATTTCTGGCTTCCCTTCTCTCTCATCTTTAGAAATATGGTTTCCTATAGTTTACTTGCCTAGTTCTAGTTGTTGCAGTGAAAGTTTGGCTGGTCATGACCTACTGCATCCTACCAGAAAGTGGACCTATTAACATAAATTTCACATACTGGCATATGTCCACTCTACCTCTTCAGTGCTTCTGTTCTGTATTGCAAAAGGAAAACTTATCACAATGCAATCTCTTTGTTGAAAGTATGGAAATTATTCTAAGTTTGACCTATATAAAGTTGGGGGAAAAACTATAGTTATTTACATTGGTATATATATTTGAAGTTACTCTACTTGTGACATTATATGTGCATCTCAAAGAGGCATAAAACTGTTTAAGAAAAAACAACCACCGTCACAAGGACACAGTTGGAAGTTGTACACTCGAATCTGATCTCTTTTCTTAAGCTATAAGGAAAGGAATTCTAAAAATGAAAAATAAGCATACATGCAACTAGTTACTATCATTGTTTAGAAAACTCTGTTTAGAACAGAACTATATAGATGCAATTTTATAAATAAAATGGTCAGGAACTCATTTCTCACCCTCATGTCTGTCCTTTTAAATGCTGAGCAGCAGGGCTGTCAAATGAAGTAAAGATCTAAATATATTAACTATATTAATATCTACACATATATCCACCTTAGATAAATTTATACCACACACATGTATACACAAATGACACTTAATTGCATGTGCATTTTATCAGCCTATCCTATTCTGCTGGATGGTTTAAGGGCAAAGATTAATATTCTTAAAAAATTCTTTATGTATTGTCAAATGAACCTGTGATTTGGAATAATTTTAGATTTACTGAAAAGTTGCAAAGATATAGTTCGCATATATCCCTGGCCCAGTTTCCCTTAATGTTAACATTTGTCCAAACTAAGAAGCCAATATTGGTACATTACTATTAACTCCACTAAGGATTTTATTTGGATTTCAGTGGTTTTTCCACTAATATCCTTTTTATACTCCAAGATCCAATTCAGGATACTACATTGTATTTAGTATATTGTGATTTTTTTAATTTATGTTTTGTAAAATTCTGCATTTCCTTAATTTGTTTTCCTGCTTTCTGCATCTACATAAGCATTTACTGAAACAGCATTCCTTTGAGAACTGCTTTAGAGAAGCCATGTTTTTCACACTCCACACTCCTACACTGTCCTCTGAACATTTGTCCCTTATTTATGACACTACATATTAGAGTAACTGAAAATATTCAAAACGATGTTTACTTTGTGTAGAGTCCACAACCTCTAACCAGAACCCATAAATGTAAAATTAGAGCAGTAAATTTTGATTGATTTTGAAATTCCATTTAAAGCACTGAGTCTCTGAATACATTCTCATGGAAAATATTTTTAAATATTGTTTTATTAAAAAATCATTTCCTATAGGTCTGAAATTTCTTTAGGTAGATTTTTAGTAAAGTCTGTGAACATTTTAAACAGAATTTCAGTTTGTCAGAGTGATGAATTTTTTTAATTTTTTATTACAACAATTTATCTCTTGAGTTTATAGTAATCCAAACATTACTTTTTCCACTTCAACTAAACAACTAGCATTTTCCTGTTTTGTTCTTTCCCTAGTTTTGTCCTCTGCTTCAAAGCACTTTCAAATTTAAAAAAAAAGTATTTTATTCTGGGGCAATTAGTCAATATGCATGAGGTATTATATTTAATGAAATAAGCATCATGTGAGTGAAGACTAAATAAGGGAGTGGATTATGGGTCCATTAAAACCATCAAAATATGCCTGGGAAAGCTTCAAAAATAGACTTTTCAGTTAAGGGAAAGCACTTATCAATGCTACCAGACCCTGTAAAGATTATGTGCTAATATAAAGCAGGCATCTCTTATAGCATACATGAGGAGAATATTAGGCTTGATCATAGCACAACTCTGTGCCAGGTAGGACTCCAACTCCTCAAAGTACCTTTGCAACTCTTGGCAACTAAATATGTCTGCAGAGCCTGGCACCAATTCAAGAGGGCAGCTTGGGTCTGATTAAAGGTTTGGGTTCAGAAATCCATGTGGAAAGGTTCAGAGTTAAGAAGATTTACCCTAAAGAGAAAATTGCCAAAGTGTGGATCACAAACTGGTGGCCTGTAGTCTTATTTTGTTTGGATCCAGACAGTGAGTTTGTTTCTTTTTAATATTTGAATTAATTGCTGAACTTTAAATCATAGGGGATTGCACTGTAAATATCTGAATTGTCCTGATTTCTACATTTCAGTAATAATAAACTGCAGATGAATAGCAGACCCTTTTTAGATGGGACATGCCCACTCCAGTTATACACAGTCCCTACCACATCTGATGGCTTCCTAACCCTGCAACCACCAGTTATTATCACTCCTTATGCAGCCACTTTGCAATGGTAAAGAAGCTGAACTGTTTCCTTGATTGCTATCAAAAGTAGGAAAAGAGACTGTGCTCTGAGAAGGCTCAATGCAACTTACACACATCTCCTTCACTCACTCATGCTACAGACTGATCCTGAAGATATACCACCTTATAAGAAGTTACCCTAATGTTCATCAGAGGATAGTGTTCCACTGCCCTGACTTTCAAATTGGAACTGAGATAACGTAGTGTTCAACTATATTGCTGTTGTAGTTTTTGGTCCTTATCATCTATGAGCTTATTTCTTTCTTTTATTTTTCTTTTTTTTTCATTTTAAATAGACTTTTTTCTTTTTCTTTTAACTTTTTTATTGTATAGTATAATATATAGATGAAGCAAAGAAATAAAAAAAAACAGTAGTTTTCAAAGCACTCTTTAGCAAGTAGTTACAGGATGGATCCCAGAGCATGTCATGGGCTACCATACGGTCCTCTCAGAATTTTCCTCCTAACTGTTCCAGAATATAGGAGGCAAGAAGGCTTAAATATTTTTTTTCATTACAATCAACTTTTTTCCTTCCTTTTTTTTGTGACAAATAACATATATACAAAAAAAGCAATAAATTTTAATGCACAGAACTGCCTTTAGTTGTAGAACATATTTCAGAGTTTGGTATGGGTTACAATTTCACAATTTTAGGTTCTTACTTTTAGCTGCTCTGAGATACTGGGGACTAAAAGAGGTATCAATCTAATGATTCAGCATTTTTGTCCATTTGTTAATAAATAGGCTTCATTTTTTAGAGCAGTTTTAAGTTTACAGGAAACTTGCACAGGAAGTACAGAAGTGCCCATATACTCCCCCTCACAGATACACAGTTTCCTCTGTAATATCCCTACATTCCCCTCAAACATTTTGCTCATTATTAAAGTATATTCAGATATAGTGATTTTTTGGCCTAAAATTACTTTTACCTCATTGTTTGTTGACATGGCTTAATGGTTTCAAGCAGAGTCTGTAGCTTGACTGTATCAGTTCAAATTCCCACTCTACTACTTATATTACTTTAGGCAAGTTACTTAAACTCTCTATCCCTTAGTTTCCTCAATTGTAAAAGGAGGATAAACATCAAACCTACATCCTAGAGTTGTTGTGAGGATTGCATGAGCTAATGTGTGGAAAGCACTGAGAAGAGTGCCTGACACATACAATTCACCATGTAAGTGTTAGCTATTGAATTTGTTATTAATTTTCCAGTTGTGCTAATGTGGGAATTATTATATGTTGCTCACTTTGGTGGTTTGAAGCTGTCATATACCCCAGAAAGGGCCATGTTCTTTTAATCCATTCCTGTGGATGCAGACTTATTATAGATGGGACCTTTTGTTTAGGCTCTTTCAATTGAGATGTGACCCACCTCACTCAATGTGGTTCTAAATCCCCTTACTGGAATTCTTTGTAAGAAGTTAAAGTACATACAGAAGGTTGGAGATAAAATTAAGAAATGAAATTCAGAGTAATGCCCAAAGAAGTTTAAAGGAAAAGCCACAGAAGGAGAAGCAGAAGTTGAGACAACAAAACCTGAGAGAGAAGGACCAGCAGATTTTGTCATGGGCCATGCCATCTGTCAGAGGAGCCCAAACTTGCTGGTAACTGGTCTTTTGAGAAGGTATCACCCTAATGATGCTTTAATTGGGACATCTTCATGGCATTAGAACTGTAAATCTGTAAGCTAATAAATTCTCACTGTTAAAAGCCAGCTCATTACTGATATATTATGTTCTGGCAGCTTTAGCAAAACAAAACAATTTGTCCCTTAATTTGTAAATTACTGAGGTCTGCCCCAGCTATAGGATTTGGCAGTGCATTTGCATATTGAAGGAGGCAAATAACTTGGTGAATAAAATACATTCAGTGAAGACAGAGACCCTGTAGATCATATGTCCAGGAGTTGACAAAGTTTTGTAAATATTGTAAATATTTTGGCTTTGTGTCCATATGGTCCCTGTTGCTACTACTCAACTCAACTTTTGCAGCACAAAATCAGCCATAGATAGACAATATGTAATGAATAATTATGGCTGTGTTCCAATGACACTTTATTTATGGACACTAAAATTTGTTTCATGTAATTTTCACATCTTGAAATATTACTCATTTGAATTATATCCAAATATAATAAAAAATTTAAATATTATTCATTTGAATTTTAAAACTTTAAAAGCCATTCTTAGCTTGTGGACCTAAAAAAACACACACACACACACAGAGGACCTAATTTGGTTGACCCCTGATCTAGTTCAGGCCAGCAGGAATCACAAATGCATGTAGCAGGAAGATTGTAGGCAAAAGAAAGCAATGGGTTCTATGTCATATGAGTTGCCCATGCCCCAAATAAGCATATTCAAATTCAATTTTTAAACATTATTCTAGTGAACTAAGCAGGCCTGTAAAAACATCTTTTCTGGGGGTTGTATATCTGTAACATCCAATTTATTTCACTCTGCTAATGAAAAGACAAAGACCCAGAAAATGTAAGTAGCTTACCTATGGTTATACAGCCTTTTACTATGAAAAATAGAACTAAAATCTAGCTCTCTTGACTCCTATTCCAATGTTCTTTCCACCTCCCAAGAATAAATAATACTGCTGGATAGGCTAATGCTCAATTTCATATAAATGTTTAGGGTCCTAAGTTATACTCTAAGATACTTTAAATAAAACCCACTGTGCCAGTTTTAAGCTATCATGTACCCCAGAAAAGCCATGCTTTAACCCTGATAGAATCTTGGGGGTCCAGACCTATTGGTTAAGGTGGGAAAATTTGATTGGATTGTTTCCATGGACATGTGACACACCCAATTGAGGGTGTAACTTTTGATTAGACGGACATGTGACTCCACCCATTCAAGTTGGGTTTTGATTAGTTTACTAGAGTCCTTTAAAAGGGGAAACATTTTGGAGAAAGTTCAGATACAGACACTTGGAGAACAGTTGCTTCAGAGCTGACAGAGACATGGATGTTTGGAGATGCTTGGAGTGCTGACTGAGAAAATAGGTGCCTAGACATGGGCAGAGCCCAGCAGACATCACCATGTGCCTTCCCATGAGATGCTAAGAAGCCAGAACTCAGAACTGTGTTCTGGAGGAGCTAAGTGAATGCTCATGGACACTTAAAGAGGAAACCACTGGTATCAGAAGCTGGAAGCAGTAAAATCAGAACAAGGACCAGCAGATGCCAGCTACATGCCTTCCTATGTGACAGACATCAGGCATTCTTGAGTGAAAGTATCTTTTCCTACATGTCTTAGTTTGGACATTTTTCTGGCCTTGGAACTAAAAACTTGTAATGTAATAAATTCCCTTATAAAAGCTGTTCCATTTCTGGTATTTTGCATTCCAGCAGCTTTACCAAACTAATATACCTGCTATGATTTATTCTTACTATATATACTGCAGTATTTGAAAAGGAAGGTTTTCTAGTTTTCTGGCTGCCAGAATGTGATATGTCAGAAACAGAATGGCTTTTAAAAAGGGGAATTTATTAAGTTACAAGTTTACAGTTCTAAAGCTGTGTAAATGTCCAAATTAAAGAAAGGATATAGAAATGTCTAATCTAAGGCATCCAGGGAAAGATACCTTGGTTCAAGAAGGCTGACAATATTCAGGGTTTCTCTTTCAACTGGAAAGGCACATGGTGAACATGGCAATGTCTGCTAGCTTTCTCTCCAGACTTCTTGTTTCATGAAGCTTCTCCAGGTGCATTTTCTTTCTTCATCTCCAAAGGTCTCTGGTTGCCTGGGCTCTTGTGGTTCTCGTGGCTGCCAACCTTTTTCTGAAATGTTTTCTAATTTAAAGGGTTCCAGTAAACTAATCAAGAGCCACCTGGAATGGGAGGAGTCACATCTCCCTCTAATCAAAGATTAATACTCACAATTGGGTATGTCACATCTCTGTGGAGATAATCTAAACAAGTTTCTGCCCTACAGTGCTGAATAGGGATTAAAAGAAACAGTTGCATTCACAAGATGGATCAGGATTAAAACATGGCTTTTCTAGGGTACATAATCCTTTTAAACTGGCACAGAAGGACATAAGCATAACTTGGCCATGCCATATATGCCAAGTACTGGGTTCAGCATTTAAAAAATTCATTATTATCCCCATTTTGCAAATGAGAAACTAAGGTCTTCAGAATTTAAATTACTTTCTCTGAAGACACACAGAAATTTCGGGACAAAATTATGAATCAAAACAGAATTTTGAGTTCCTTAAAATACTTTTGTATAATAAGGAAATGTTTCAGAGGCTAATCTGTTTAACAAATGTGTGTTTTCATATATTCTTAAAGAACACCCATGCAGGGCATTTAGATATATTTAACACTCTTGAGTGCTTGTTTATCCAGAAAATTCTATAATTTCCTTTCTTATTGGGGACTTAGTGACTGGACACAATATTGATTTCAGATAAAATGCCACATTGAAATCTGATGAGTCTTTACATATCATTATGCAGTTACTTTTATGTATTCTCATCTATGCTGAAAGTTTCTAAGAACTACTGAAGGACAGGAACAGACATGAAAATGAAAGTATATTTCACTGGAGAGTGATTCTCTGACTTTAGAGCATATCAGAACCAACTGGGGAATTTGTGGTTGAAAACAATGCAGCTACCTGAGCCCCATTCCAAACCCACTGAAGCAGAATCTGTACATGGTAGGGCCACAGAGACTGCCCTGTGAACACCCACAAGATCTCAACATACATGGCTCTTGGGATCACATTTTGAAAAGCTATATAAGGCTGAAAAATGAGTTTGGAGACATCTTTGTGCACTTCACAGTACAAGAAACAATTTGTGATAGGTAATATAATAAGTATCAGTGCAAAAGAGAATATGATTACTTTTGACCTAAATTACTTAAGTCTACTCTTTACATTATTTTATTTTTATGTTAATAACAGGGCTGGTATTAAGCTTTACTCGCTTAGCTTGGATAAGGTAACTATCCCTGAGCTAATCATTACAGCCAGAATGACGAATGCAATAATTGGCTAAACTCGGATCACTTATCTATCCCTGGAGCCAGTGGTCTTGATTCAGCCCCTTTGAACCATAAACTAAATATAGGAGGGGGGTGGCTCCCTGTGCTGGTTTGAAGCTCAAATGTACCCCAGAAAAGTTTGTGTTCTTTTTAATCCATTCTTGTGGGTGATGACCTATTGTGAGTGGGATTTTTTGATCAGGTTGTTTCAATTGAGAAATGACCCATCCAATTTAAGGTGGCTCTTAATCCTTTTTACTGGAGTTCTTTATGAGGGATACAAAAAAAGAAAATCCCAGAGAGAGAGAAATACCCAGAGAACACAGAGAGAAAGGCCCCAGGAGATGCAAGCAAGGACCCACAGAAGCTGAAAGAGCCAGAACCTGAAAGCAACTGTAGGTTGGAGCTATGTACCCCAGAAAAGATCATGTTCTTTTAATGCATTCATTGTAAATACTTTGGCTTAAATAATAATTAAATTTTAATATTAATTAAAATATTGTGGGTGGGACTTTTTGGTTAGATTGTTTCAATTGTGACCCACTCAATTTGAGGTGAGTTTTAACCCTTTACTAGAGCCCTTTATGAGAGGATAAAAGGTAAAAACAACAAGAGAGGGGAAGTTTAGAGAGAAACTCCACAGAGATGCTTAAAAGAGAACCCATGGACACTCAGAGAAGCCACTGGAACCAGGAGCCAAAAACAATGGGATCAGGAGTGAAAGACCAGTAGATGCCAGCCATGTGACTTCCCATGTGACAGAGGAACCCCATATGCCAGCAGCTTTCCTCAAAGAAGGTATCTTCCTCTTGATGTCTTAATTTGGACATTTTCATGGTCTTAGAAATGTAAATTTGTAAACTAATAAATCCCCATTGTAAAAGTCAATCTATTTCTGTTATATTGTATTCTGGCAACTTTAGCAAATTGAAACACTCTCCAAAAAGAAATCAGGAGGCCATCACCAGAAGAGAAGGGAAAGAATTTCAGGTGGGTAAAACCAATGTATGTCAACCACAGAGCCACAAACATTCTACTAGTCACTGATTCTCATCTGTGGTTGCACGCCGGAATGACCTGGGAGCTCATAAAAACTACTGATGCCAGAGGAATTCTAATTATATTCTGCTTAGATACCCTTCTCCAGGGCTTTCCTCTGAGATAATTTTCTTTTTTATTTGTTAACTTATTTCAGAGATTCAGTCTTTTCAGGTAGAAGTTATTGAAAACTGATGCAAGACTCTTAATTCAACCACTTTCTAATGTGCTTGTAAAATATTTATTCTAAATTCAGAAGACATTGTATATATTTTAGAACCACACATACTCTTTGAGACCAAAGGAAGAAAGTTTTTGCAAGAAAGGTTTATTTGGTCTGGAAACTAAATTTTCTATAGCACATAATCTAACAACCTATCTGTATTGCTCATTTAAACAACTGAAACACAGGGAGCCCAGAGTAAGAAAGAGGTCCTTTAATCCTGTATAGCTTAATGTAATGCCTGGATACATCTTAGGGTATATTAAGCAAATAATCAAAAAGTATTGGCAAAGTCCCTTCAGGGGTGGAAGAAAAAATATGGAACTATTAAACTTTACCATCAGGGAATCCCCTGATACTGTGTAACACTTTAGGGACACCCAAATCAATAGGCCAAGCCCTTGATCTTGAGGTTTACTCTTAATGAAGCTTATGTAGGTAATGGAGAAGCTTAGCTGACCTATAGATACACCTAAGAGTTACTTCTGCAGGATCTCTTTTGTTGCGCAGATGTGGCCTCATGCTCTGTAAGCCAAACTCTGCAAGTGAAATCATTGCTACCCACCCCCCCACCATGTGGGATATGACATCCAGGGGTGACGGTCTCCCTAGCAACATGGAAGGTGACTCCCAGGGATGAGTTGGGCCCTGGCACTATGGGATCAATAATTCCATCCTAACAAAAAGGAAAGGAAGTGTAACTAATAAAGTATCAGTGGCAGATAGAGTTCAAATAGACTCAAGAAGCTACTTTTTTTTTAACATGGGCAGGCACCAGGAATCGAACCCAGGTCCTTGGGCATGGCAGGTAAGCATTCTTACCTGCTGAGCCACCATGGCCCACCCAAGAAGCTACTCTTGAGTTTGTTCTTACACAAGCTTCGGTTAGACCTTGCTACCTATCATAACCTGCCAAACCCCAACCAGGATCATTCCAGCCAATCCTAAAGAATGCCTAGGGCAATATATAAGATTCCACAAGGGTTTCATTCACTAAAGTAACTTTCTAGAAACCTACAACCTCCAGATACGTCCCTGGATCAGATAAGTCCTGAAACTTAGAGGACCCAGCCTCTCCAGAACATCAGCTAGTTCCATCTCCCTATCCCATATTACTGACAGCCCCTTCTAACATCAAAAAGTTAGAATGGGCATAGCCCAAGTATCCCTAAAAAGTGGGTGAAAGATCAAAGGTGATAGTGGAGTTATACAAAGAATGTAGAGTTTAAGGGATGAGTATGATAGCTGAGTCATTGTATTGATATTTCTTTTGGTCTCCAGTATCTTAGAGTAGCTAGAAGTAAAAACCTAAAATTGTGGAATTGTAACCCATACCAAACTCTGAAATCTGTTCTACAACTAATTGTTGCAATGTGCTTTGAAATTTATGAGTTTTTTTTACATGTGTTTTTTTTCACAAGAAAAAAGAAAAAAATTGATTGTGATGATAAAAAAAAATACATATTCCTCCTAGCCTCCTATATTCTGGAGCAGCCAGAAGAAAAAATCTGAGAGAATGGCATGGTAGCTCATGATATACTCTGGGATCTGTCCTGTAACTCTTTGTTGAAGAGTGCATTGTAAACTTTGCTTTTTTGATCTTTGCTTCATATATGTGTTATATTTAGCAATTTAAAAAGTTAAAAATATACTCATTCTAAAATGCAACTGTGTACTGAAAATGATGTAATTCATTCTGTTAAAAATGAAAAAGTAAAAAAAAATGTAAAATTATTCTTTGAAAAGCAAATTATAGGATCTGCAAATAATGGATTACAGCACAAATATTCAAAGCAAGTTAAAGATCTCAGAATGGAGCTAAGCCTTCAGACAAGCAAAAAGGCATCGTTACTTTGTTTTTCCAAGTTACATATATATGCCTTGGATGCTGCATTCAGTTCCAACAAGAAAAGAACCATGGGCTATTTTTCATGTATATGCAGGTTCATTGTAGTACTGGCCATAATATCTTACTTGTATATTTCTCTTTTGCATAGAAACAAAATCTAAATAAAACTAAGAGCAAAACAACACAGAAGGGAAGGAAAGCATATAGAGCTGGCAAAAAAAGGCTTTCAAACTTTGTTTTTCAAAAGTGCTATCTTGATGAATTTCCTTGAGAAGCAGGAGCATGGAGTTTGAAGAACTGAGTGAATCTCATTTGGTACAGCAGTCATTCAGTTCTCACAAGTGCCAAATTATCTTTGAAAATGCATTAATGGAGATGTGCTCTTGCTCTGAAACCAGGGGCAGGAGTGGGGGTGGGGTGTTGGTGAGGGTAATGAAAATGAGAATTGAAATACCATAAGAAAGAAGTTGTGCTTACCCCTAAGAGAAGGGGTAAGCCACAGAAAATAATTTTGATCTTATTTTAAAACTCAGACCAGAGCCAAAATCATGCTGCAAGCTAGTCTGGTAAGGGCACACTGATCTGCTGCCACAGGACCTGGTCCCTGCAGCTTGCTCCCCATTGTCTAGACACTGGGTCCCATGGTCGTGTGCATGCCCTGGTTCATTTTACACACATACCAACAAAATTGTTGGCATATTGCTTATCTAAAAAACGTGCAATTTATCAGAATCTAATAAAAAACTAAATTGCACATAATTTGTCACCCAGTAATTTCACTCTTGGGTAAATATCTTGGTGAAATTTACTCAATGTGCAAAAGGATTTATATATCCAAGGATGTTCATTGAAGAATAATAGTCTTGTTCTGTTCTTTTTTTCAGAGATTTAAGTGAGGATTTCAAAAGATACAAACTTCAAATAACAAAAGCTGTGAGAGAGAAAAAAAAATATCAATCTTTTTGAGTCCAAAGATGGGCTCCAAATACTTGTGAAAACCTGGAACATAAGGGTAAAACCAGCAAAATGAAACCTAGCAAAGGTAAATTTTTCTTCAGCTTATTAGTAACCAACTGTATAAGTATAGAATAGGGAAGATCAGATTTGCAGACATCACCTGTAAAAAAAACTTCAGGTGTTTGAACTGACTGCATGCCTAATACGCATGCTCCATCACTGTTAAATGAGCTCTGATATCTAGGTTACACCTGGACCAGGTGCACACTTCAGGAGGAGGAAATGACAAACCAGAAAACCTGCAGAGGAAGGAGATGAAGATGAGAAGTGTGCTACCTTTTATGAAAAGTGGTTGAAGGAAAAAGAAACGTTTAGGTGAAAATAGAGATAAGGGGGAAATTTGACTGTCTTCTAATGTTATTTGGAAGAGAGAAAAAACTTAAAATCATAAAATTTCAACTGAATGTGATCTGATTTCATGAGGGGATCAAATATGTACAAATGTACAGAAACTCTATGAAGAAGATATTAGTTGTGATGTAAGAAAGAACTTTCTAACAACTGTAGTTTTCCAATACTCAGCTTCATAAGGTAATGAGTTCTTTATTATGGGAAGTAATTAAGTGGAAACCTGATGACTATCTAATTATCCAATACTGGGTGAGAGATTTTAAAGGCAAAACATTTTAATTTTTTTATAATTCAAGTTTTAAAATTCACAGGTAAAACATGCCTGCAGAGCGAAGAAAAGGAAAAAAAAACTAAGTTTTTGAGAACATACTGTACTCAAGGTTCTGTATTTAATTGATCTCAGTCAGAAGCCATGAGATAGAATTACAAAATAACTTTATTTTTGTCTCTCCCTCTCCCTTTAGCCCTGCTCAGTGGGGCTGTTCCTTTCCCTGTTTGGATGAGTCTTGGGCCAGCCTATGACTTCACTAGCTGCACACAGATAATAGTCCTACATCACTTTAAACCACAACCACAACCTGAGTTTATAAATAAAAGCACACATTGTTGCATTATAATAAAAACTCTGAACTTGATTTAAAGTCAAAACTCCCCTGTCTCAGCATCCCAGATGTCAGGAGCCTACTTCTGTTAGGCTGTTTGTGGTGGGAGAGCAGGGTGAGGGAAGCTCATGGATGGAGAGGGAGGAGACAGAGGAAAAAATTTTGCCAACAGGCATTTTTGCAAGCTGGCTGCAAGTGCCCTGGCATGGGCAGTTGATCTACGCTGATGTGTTCATTCATGGACAACTTTTGATCGCTGGGGACTCCCTCCTAGGAATCTCCAACTGCAATTTGAATAGTATTCCTTTAAAAACAAGCCCAGGTTGACATTATGGCCAGTTAGCATGTCTGGTCCACAGGGTTCACGTGACCAGGGCAGGTGTAGTTACTTCCCAGTGGCAGCTACCTTTATGTACCACCATGGACTGCTTTCACATTCTCAGGCATGAGGCATGGGCCCAGGCTGTGTGAGAGACTCCATTGGGAGAGGGAAACCTTAGCATTGCCAACTTTTTATTTTGCCAAATAAGACCATTTTAATTTTAATTTCATTAAATTTTGTTTTATTCTATTATTACTATCATTTCATTTAAAAGATCATTAGCAGCACAAATGTTTCCAGAAGAAAGTTCAATTCTTTAAATTGAATGTACTTGGCTTCATGAAAAATCATCTCTTTTACCTTATTGTTCTCATTTAACCATGAACCAGTAAAAATATTGTGGCAAACCAGAGTTGGTCTATAGTCCTCCAACTACAGACCACTAGCCTGATTCACTTTGTAAACATGAGCTAGTCTATACTCTAAGCAATCATTACACTTTAATTCAAAGACTTCCAACATCCAACTAGACAACAAATACCTATGATTAGAATAAAATAATTAAACTTTCTAGTAAATATTTACATTTATTGGAGAATGATATTTCATTCTCCAGCCATTTAATAAATTTATTGTATTATAACTTTTTTTTTCTTCCAGTTTTCAAGAACTCGATATAGTTAGGATTTTACCCCATCCTTGAATAACTGGTGTCATAGCTATTTACATATCTTCAAACTTGAGTAAAACTTCTAATTTACTAGCATAGAATTATTTTAATAGCACATTTCCATTTTTCATCCAGAGTAAGAAATCTTCCAGATAGTTTTTACAGGTAAAATCAAACAAAAAACTCCAAGAAACTAGTAAGAGTCCTTTTATTTTTTGGCACTGTCATATGATAAATGTCTGTAATAAATGGTCAATACATAGAGACTTAAGAATCCTTGTATTCAGTGATTTTTGATGTTGCATATATGTAATGGGATTTGGCTTATTAAGAAAAAGAAAACAATTTTACAAATGTTGGTTGAGTATGAAAGATGTGTCTGAATATTTGATTCTTACTTTGTACTAAATGTTGAAAACTTAGATTTGAGATACCTACATTCCAACACATTTGCTTTTTTCCCTATCTGTTTACAAAGTAATATTAGCATTAGAAGAAAGAACCGGTTTTCTGTAGGAATTAAAAAGTTTATTGTTTAACCTAAAGCTTGCAAGTCTGTGAAGAAATGCAGACTTGAGCTTTCAGGATCTGGAACTTCAATAGAAGCTGAGATATGCAGATAAAACACAATGAGATGTGGAAGAGACTTGCTTAAGGGAAGTCAACATCCTAGCATTAAAAGTATTTACTTCCTGAAACTTATTTTTGCATTATATAGCTTTTGCATGCAAACAACCTTTATTACCTTTCTTTCTAGTATATAATTTTGTACTTGGCTGAAAATAAACTTGTCTGAAGACTGATGTCTCCGGATCCCCTGATCCCAGTCTCTCCCTCATTTTTACTTTAACATTCCTAAGGGTCATAGCTGCGGCCAACAGTTGTCTTCCTTCTGGACACCAGCAGGCAATTTTCTCGAGCAATACATTCTTTAATGTCATGTCAGGAAAGTACTTCTTTTTACCTCTTTTCCCTGTTACTCTAATAGCCAATGCATTGAATTCTATCCATCTAAACTAAGACTAAAAACCCAAACTAGGTGATCCACACATCAAAAATACATTTTTCAATGGTAAATTAATCTGAATCCGGAAAAGTGGTACTAGGGACAGTGCTGACATATAGACTTTCACAGTTAATCTTTTTAACAACAAGCTTGCATTATTTTTTGTAATAAGCAAAAGCCTATCAAGCATTGCTTTTGAAATCTGAAATATGCATTCTACTTACTCTACTATGGTAACTATTCTCTTAGTCTCAGAAAATCAATAAAACACAGATGGGAGGTAAAACCTAAAACACATTTCCTGAACTAAAGAAGTTATTAAATACAGGACTTAAAACTGTATTTAAAACCAGCGGGAATCTGTTATTTTTCTTTAACATTTATTTTTAAATTCATTCCGATAAATTCACTCTGTGCAATATAGAGAAGCAGCTGTTGTTTGCTCAAAATTGTCAAGGCGAAGTTAACTACATTATTTAATAACCAGTAGAGGTCACCATCTACCACATTCTAGCACTTCAGAGGTGGAAAAAAATCCTGAATATTTGGTTGGTTAGTGAAAATACATAAAGAGGTCAGAAATTTTCAATATGAAGCTTTCTTCTTGGAAGCTTTGTATTATTAAATTAATATTCAAGTCAAAGAAAAAATATAAATAAAAATAATGCATTCAAGATGTTAGTGTTATAGAATTAAAAAAAACAGAATTTCTTAGAAGTTACATAAAAATTCTTCTAGTTGACTTAATACAAATCCTTTCTGTCAAAGCATTGGGAAGAAAATATGTTACTATCCCAACATATTAAAATCCTTAAATTTGTAAAATGACTTTGTAGTCTCTACCATTATGGATTTCAGACTCTTAAAATCTTAAATGTTTGTCTTTGCCCTGACTTGTTCTATGTCTTTCATTTTGTATAGTACTTTTTTTTAACACATTAGTTTTTTCAACTACACAGTAAGAGTTGACCCGTAATAGTGTGAGAGGGGCTTATGGTTATTACAGTTTGCAAAGCACATTGAAGCTATAACTTATAATAATTACTTCTGGGTTTCCCAGTGAAAGATCATACCAATTTATTTTGTTTAAGGACAGATTGAACTGAGAAGAAAAAAAAAGAATGAAAATAAAATTTATAGGTATCTTCAAATAATAAAATATCTGCCCTTTTGAAGGAGAAATAAGCTTCTTGGTGATTCTAACAATCAAATGGGTAGACATATAGGGATATGCAAGTCACACTAGGGAAGACATTTCCAATAAAATAAACTAAGAGATATAGGTTGCTTCATAAGTTAGTGAGTTTGCCATCACTGGAAATATTCAAATGATTGGAGAATCACTTGATGAGAATATATTAGAGATTTAAATTACCGAGTTTGAGGGAGTTGTATGAAACTTCTAAGGCCACTTTTAATTCTTAGTTTGCTCTTTTTTCAAATTGATGAGTGTTACTAAAATTATCTTTACTGGTTAGGGTAGTGCTAGCTGATGTGACAAAAAGTCTAAAATTTTAATTGGCTTCACACGGTAGAAACTGATTTCAACTCATGTAATACTATGTGCTGGTATTGGTAATTGGTGAGTGACTCTCCTCTTTTAAAGGGAAATCCAGGGACCCAGCTCTCTGCCATCTCCTAAGTCTTTGAAGTCCTTTGTCTCTATGTAGCAGAAGATGAAAGAAAGATTGGGGAAGGCACACCTACTTCTTAACCACCTTCTCCTTGAAATAACTCATTTATATCCCTTCATATTACATTGTTGAAAGCTAGTCATGTAACACCACATAGATTCAGAGAGAAAAAGAAGCCAGACTTCGATGCACAGTTAGCTGTCTTTTCCACTGCTCCTCCATTTGACCACTAAACATTTGAGTATGTCCTTCTTGCACTTAAAGAACTCATTACCTCTACAAGGGAATCAACACAATTACACCCAGTAACTCCATACAACACTGGAAGATGCATGATCCTCTCCACCAAGTCTGGATGTGACATCTCATAATCCAGTGATCACATTTATTCCCTAGAATAGGTTGTACCATTTCCCCAACTCTTTACTACTTGCTGTATGCACAGTCTTTTCCATGTAACTTTGCAGTGCACACTCTCTGAGGATAAATTGGTGTGCCCCACCCTTTGACTCTGGGATCAGCTATGTTACTTGCTTGACCAGTGGTGTGTTAGCAGACAAAATGTAAGCAGAAACTTGAAAACATTTGTACAATTGGATCTGACTTTTCTCCTGCACTTTATCATCACCATGAGAATATGCATAAGACCAGCTTTTAGAAGGATGAAGCAGAGACAGTTGCCACAATCAAGACATCCTAGATTAGTTAACAGCCAACACCTAGATAAAAGAGTGAATGAAATCAAGGCAGAGCCATCAGGCTAACCTCACCTAATCTTAGATGCATGGGCAATAAGTGCTTAATGTTTTATTGCAGTGAAGTTTTGTAATTGTTTGTTATGAAACATTATTACAGCAATGGATAACTGATGCACCTCATAAACTAGACAATCAACCCTTACTGAAAAGGAATTTGTTTTTCTTTTATAGTTTACATAGTATCTAATACTATACTTTCCCTTAATTGAAACTCAAATTTTTATTGAGTTCAATTTATTATACAGCAAGATTTAGCTAGAGAAAATGTTTTAAGTAGCGTCAGAACATAAAAATGAATGACATTTTATATTTCTATAGCACTTTTAACTTCTTAAAATCACTTTCAGGCAGGCCGCGGTGGCTCAGCGGGCAAAGTGCTTGCCTGCTATGCCGGAGGACCTCGGTTCGATTCCCGGCCCCAGCCCATGTAACAAAAACAAAGAAACAAAATACAATAAAACAAGAAAATGTTTAAAAATGTTTCCCTTTCTTCCTTCCTTCCTTCCTTCTATCCTTCCTTCCTTCTCTCTGTCTTTAAAAAAAAAAAAAAATCACTTTCAAATCCCCATTCATTTGATTTTCATAAAAACTCTGATGGAAAGCCAAACAGATATTAATTCTTTATTATCGGTGACCTAATTGCAGTGACTGGATGACTTGTTTCGATTATAACTGGTTAATAATCAAATAAGTCCAAACACACTGAAATTCATGTCTCCTGACTTCCCATATCTACTTCCATTGCTTAATAGGCCTTCATTAGAGAATTAAAGCACAACAACTACTTTTCCCTTGCTGTTCTATAAGTATCTTCATGACACTCTTCCTTCATTAGTGGATGGTTTCAAGGGTAAGATTTCCTCTTTCAGAAATCTCTAATCCCAGTGTATGCCTATTTTCTGTAATACCTGCTTGTACCCATATTTTCTTCTTAGAAGAGTTGTAGAACTGATCAGTAAATAATTTTTTTCTTTCTCATAACACCATACAATTCACCCATTTAAAGGATACAATTACACAGTGTATGTATATGCACAGACTTCTGCAACCATCATCACAATTAATTTTAGAACATTTCAACACTGCCAAAAGAAACCCCATACATATTATCAGTCAGTCCTTATTTTCCCCACTCCCCAGTCACAGACAAAAGCCAATCTATTTTCTGTCTGTATAAGTTTGTCTATTCTGGACATTTCATATAAATGGAATCATGTTATATGCAGTCTTTTGTGACAGGCTTCTTTCACTTAGCATAATGAGTAAACAAGTATTTGATGTAAAGGAATTTTGACATATAACAGAGTTTTACACCCTCAGCACTATTGACATTTTGAACTGGATAATCATTTATTGGGGAGGCTGTCATGCTCATTGTAGAATACTTAGCACATCCCCAGTTGTGACAGTTAAAAATATCTCCAGATACTGCTGAATATCCCTGGGGGCCAAATGTATCCCTACCATCTTGAGAAACACTTGTCTGTAGATTAAATGCAGCCAGGTTTTTGCACAAATGTCAGATCCCTAAAATCTGAGAGCTGGAAACTAAGGGAAGAGATTGTGAAACATTTTCACTTTATAACGGAGAAAACAACACCCAGAGGGTTGCTCAAGACCAAAGGCTGGTTGATGTCATGTTTCCTTATGTATAATTAAATCATTTCATAATCTATGTATCTGCACCACTCCCACACCCCCAACCCCCTTAGTCTGCAAGTGCAGTTGCAAGATTTTGGATAGTCCATTCACCTTCTAATTCTTGTTCTGGATCCAGGTAAAGTCTTATTAACCTGCCTTTGGGGTGTGCAGGACCTGGTCATGTCCAGATAAGGTTACAAACATAACTTTAACTCTCTTCCCTTCTCTGCCTCTAAAACTTATCCACAAACTTCACCATCTTTGCCACTATCCCATAGTCCAGATGTTTAAAGAAATCTTTTCTCTTTGTCTCCTGTTTTAGGTCTCTGCTTTTATGTCCAGCTCTCAATCTCTTCTCCAGATTCTACTTTCTCTGAATGAAAGTAGATATTATCTTCTTTTGTCCTTTTCTTGTTTTAATCCCTCTCTAAAAATATTCTTTACCATTCCATAATTCTAGTCTTTTCAATAGTAAGTGTCTCAAGGCAAGTTTTTAGCAATCCAAGAGCTCCTTTTCAACATGAAATGGGCATATCATTTTTTCGTTATCATCGTACACCCAAAATTCCATTTGGGCATTCATGAGGCAGATTTATATCTTAAACAGCAAATATCAATGTGTCCTTAGAAGATCACATTATTCTCTCTTAAGCCAGAAGACACCTATATGTCATATTTCAATCTCTCAGCCTTTTATCCTCATTCCCACCTGGTATAGCCCCTTATTTCTTTACTGTTTTGGGGAAGAGACGTATTTTGCATTTGCCTGCTCTGAACTATATAAGAGGAAAAAATAACTCTATACCAAAATGTGAATTAACAAAAATTCAGTGTGAAGTTGGCCCACAACTCCAGGGCAGATCCTTGGTTCGGGTTCTAGATGGAGAAGAGTAACCCTGTGCACATACTGGGAGCATGGATGCCTGGCCCAGTCCCTCCTGGGATGGCCTCAGAAACTGAACCAGGACACCATCTACAGTGCCCTGTGTGCAGAAGACAGCTCACAGAACACCATGGGATAGCAGTCAAGGCATGGTTACCTCGGCAAGATTTTGCTGGCTATAGAAAATATAGTGCAATGCCTGAGATCATTAGGAAACTGTTTCCTCAGGAAGAGAGGGCATTCCTTTCTACATAAACAGGGAAATTCCTAGGGCCACAAGTGCCTACCTAGGATGAGATATATGCACAGAAAGGACTAGCGTGGTCTCTATGTTTTGGTCTTTAGCTATTCTTTAAACTCATTGTGTGGATAAATCCTGAAGGATTACACACTCAGATCAATCTGAAGAGAATGGGAAAAGTATTTTTTTCTTTTTTTTTTTTTTTTGGTTAGCTCCTGACATTCAAAGACAGCTCTGTCATAACACTAGCTGGGTACAAACTTAAGAAGCAAAGTCCTAAATTCCTAGGCCTAATTCCTAGTCCTTTATCCTCATAAAGGACTTCAGTAGAGGATTAAGACACACCTTGAATTCGGTGGGTCGTGTCTCAATTGAAACCACTTAATCAAAGGTCCTGATCACAATAGGTCTGCACTCACAAGAATGGACTAAAAGAACATGGCATTTTCTGGTTCAAATCAGCACACAAGCCTATCCCAGAGACGAAGGCTGGGTAAACAGACTTCAACTTTTAATGGAAGGAACTGGAAAGTCATATCTCAAAGGAGTTTGACTTAGGAAAGTGTTGAAATTGGGACATGTTTGTAATAAATCCAACATGGACAGCTTAAGGGAGATAATCCAGGTGGAAACGAGAACAGGCAGCTACATTGTAAAGTTACATTTTCATAACAAGTATCTTGGCTTTCTGTGGATTATACATTTATTAAGGGACATGTGATGCTATCTCCATTTTCCTACTATTATTGATGATGCAATTTTATATCTTAAAGCAGAGAGGAAAAATTAGATGAACCAGTTCAAGTTTTTGTTATATTTTAATGAGTCAGCATTTCATTTATCTAACTAGGTTTCTCCATTGATCAACTGAAGATTGTTAATTCTTCTTTTCATTTTGTTGTGTGTGTAAATAAATGAGGGCTTTTTTTAAATGTCCCTATTATACTTAACTATGTATGTGTACCTCCCCTACTGTAAAAAGCAATTTTTATAAAGCTTAACAGTAGCTAATTTTTCCTGCTTAATTTAGCTATTTACATATATTTTAGCTTCTGAATAACAGAAATATCCAGCAAAAACATTTGTGTCATCTTATATTCACTGCTATACATTTGGTGTGAGTTGAAAAGAAAAGAGTTATGGGCCCCATCAGGCTGAAGATAAACAATCCTGGCTCCAAGATTACTTGTTGTAAAAATACCAAGATTACTTGTTGTAAAACTGTTAAGATTACTTGTTGTAAAACTGTTAAGAAATGCTTGTTGTAAAACTGTTCATTATCTGCTTTTTTTTTGCAAAAAAGCACCTGTGACCCATGCTCAACCTCCACCCCCCTCATCTTACCCCTTAAAAAGCTTTTGCAAACTCAGGTTCGGGGCTCTCTGGTCCGGCATGTTCAGTGAGCCCCATGCATGTGTGGTAAATAAACCTCTTGCGTGTTGCATGAGAGAACGTCTCTTAGAGTCCTCCTTTGCATGGCAAAACTCGAATTCTCAAATTCTTACACTACCACAATTTCCCTTTGGTGTGGAAATATCTTTATTTGCAATTTCTTTTCTTAAGCATATACCCCCTTTCTTTTAAGAGCAACATTTTGTTTTTTCTTTAGGGAATTGTCACTCCTATTCATGAAGTCTGGTTAGGGTTATCAAGATATGGAGATATAACTCAAACCAGGCCAGTGGTCCTCTCTGCTCGGGGAATTTTAATACTTGATTCTTTGGCTTCATCTTTAATCCTATGAGCTACCTTATACCCTTCAAAGAAATTTTTTTGCAAGTTATCAAGAGGTGATTTCTGTTGTTTACAGAGAACACTGAAATATATGCCCCTTAAATTTTACTATATGAATACATTTTCCTTACTTGCAAAGATGTGTATATTACTGCTACTCCAAGTCCTCATCAAAGGGGTAAAAGTTAGATATTTCTACTTAAATATTTAAAGAGGTAGGAAGATGTTGAACATTTGGATAAATACCCAGCCATAGGAGATGTTGGAATGGAAGTTGGGGGGTGGTTATCGGGGAATATATGTAATTTGTTCATATTTCTTAGCACTGAAAAGAGGCTAAGCATAGTAGAAAAGGTATGATTTATGAAGCTAGACTCATAAGAGTTCAAATCCTAGGTAATCTACTTACTTGTTTATGGTACTGGGAAAAGCACCTAGCCTTTTAATCTTTAAAATGTGATTATAAAACTTTATTATATATTTCTAGGAAGAATTAGTGATAATATGTAAAGTGCTTACCATATTTAGATGTTCTATGAGATATGAATATTAGTATAATGCATACTATTTGCAACTACATAAAGTGAATATTACCTCCTTGAAACTGTGATAAAGAAAATCTGGTTTTTCTTCTAGACAGCTGGGAGTAGCGATTAGAAACTAATTGCATATAGAATCTGCAAAATTCAAGTGTTACTCTCAATTTAGTTTATGTATTATATTTATCATTATTTTATTTTGTTAACTATAAATAAACATATTTAAAGACCTTCATATATTCTCATGCAATCTCTCAAAATTCCACCTTCCTTTTATTAGTGTCTTAAAGTCCTAATCCCCTTGATTCTACCAGAGGGATTTTCAGAAATACAATCCTTATATTGGGAAGGGATGCCTTTGTTAGTCTCAGATGTTTTTAAATACAATCTTTTTGAAACTTACCTATAATAATGCCTTAGTTTGTCAGTCCACTATGATAGATACTACACAATGGGTTGGTTTAAACAGCAAGAATTTATTGGCTCATGTTATTGAGGCTAGAAAAAGTCCAAAATCAAGAGATTGGCAAGCCTTGATTTCTCCTAATCTGTGGCACTCTGGCACTGGCTGCTGCCAATTCTTGGAGTTCCTTGGCTTGTATCTCAACCACCCATCACATGGCAATGCCTTATTGTTTCTGGCTTCTGTGACTTCCAGGCTCTTATAATAAAGTCTCCAATAATATGGATTAAGACTTACCCTAATTCAGTTGGTCAAATCTTAACTAAAAATAACATCTTTGAAAAGTCTTATTTTCAATGGGTCCATACCCATAGGAATGTGAATTAAGATTAAGAACAGGTTTAAATTGGGGTACAAAATTTAATCTCCTACAAATACTAATGACTACCAATTAAGGAGTCCCTAGCATGTATCAGACATTCTACTCTTCACTTTTATATATACATATTCTAGTCTTTATAATCAACCTGGAAGTAGTTATGATCATTCCCTTTCTTAAGATATTGATTATTGACTCCCAAGAAAGACTTCCATAAAAGCTTGTTGACCAGGCACACCTAAATTTAGTAGACTTACTGCAGTAAGGGTGAACATCATCTTGACATAGTCTAAGTACCATCTTAAAGAGTGTGGGAGGGGTCAGAAAAACATAGTTATGGGATTTGGTGTCTGAGCTCAAATAGCTTGACATAGTTTTTCCTGGCAGGACATTTATTGGGTTTGGACAAAGTTTGTAGCATAACTGTCTAAAACTGGTGGACACAGCAAGGTGAAGGTTTTAAAGGAGTCTTGACAGCTAAACATTTATCTAAGTGAGTTGTTTACCCAAATGAGTAATCTATTTTTCTGATAGAAGAGGTGTTGGTGAAGATGAGCAAACTGCCACAAAAAATTTGTGAGAATTTCTTAAATGGAAGTGAAGTTATGTATTAGTTTATATTTCTATCTTCCTGGACAAGAGTTACCTGAAATAAAGTTAAGTTACATTAACCTATATGGTCTCAAAAATGAAGAACTTGAAACTCTAAGAAATTAAATAATTTTCCAAGGACTACAGCTATGACTTGGTAGCTTCAAAGTCCTAACTTTACTATAATATAATATATAGGTTACCAGGATATAGAATGAAACTAAAGAATGGGAAGAAATTGCCTAATATGTGTAGAATGTTTAACTAGATTGAACTTAAACATTTAGAAATGGGCAGAGATGATGGTAGCATGTTAATGTGAGAATAATTAATAGTGTTTAATGGTGTGTGAATGTGGTGGAAAAGGGAAGTTTAGAGTCATATATGTCACCAGAAGGAAAGTTGGAGGTTGAAACATGGGAATGTAAAGTACAGTGAATCTTGTGGTGGACAAGGTCCATGATTAACTGTACAAATAGAACAAACCTATGACATTCTTACAAGAATTTAATAATAGAAAAGTATATGGGGGAAAATGTACCTATTGCAAACTGTGGACAACACTTATCAATTTTTAGTATTTTCATCAGCATAACAAATGTACCATACCAATACTATGGATCAATGATAGGGGCGTTAAGAGATATTAGGAGGATTTGGGTTTTCTTTTTTATTCTTATTTCTTTTTTGGAGTAATGTGAATGTTCTGAAATTGATCATGAGGATATATGCACAACTATGTGATGATATGGTGAGTCAGAGATTGTATATTTCTGATGGGTTGTATAATGTGTGACTATATCTCAATAAAACTGCTTTTAAAAAATCAAGCAAGGGTATTTGTAAGAGAAGCCTTAAGAACACCCTGCTATAAACAATTTTAAAGAGTAAGTACACTGGGTGGTCATTTATAATGAAGTTATAGCCCATGATTTAATTATCCAAGTTTGATGAACAAATTCAAACCTCATAATAAACATTGTTTACAACTTTAAATGAAGCATCTCATAAACAAATATAATCTCAAAGTTTCAAGTCAACAGTCCTTGGAGATTTGCTATTAAAGTTTCCTTGTGAATATTATAAGGCAATTATTTGTCCTTGATAGGCAGAAATTCAGGTTTATATTGATTTAGATGAAGTATAGATTTAACCATATTTTGTGATAACTATGTATGTAAATATTCTGTAATCTTTTTTCATAGTTACCAAAGTTTCACATTCCCAAAAGCATTTGTGGTAGCAACTTCTTCATTTCAAACATCCTACAAATAAAATTGAGACCTATGGTTTCACTTACATTAAAAAAAATCCTACTCCCTACTCCATATTATTGACAGCCCCTTTCAATGTGAAAAAGTTAGAATGGCCATAGCCCAAATACCCCTGAAGAGTGGATTAGAAATATCAAAGTTGATGGTGAAATTATACAAAGAAGGTAGGGTTTAGCAAATGAGTGTGATTGCTGGATCATTAAATTGATATTTCTTTTAGTCTCTAGTATCTTAGAGCAGCTAGAAGTAAAAATCTAAAATTGTGGATTTGCAACCCATACCAAACTCTGAAATTTGTTCTACAACTGATGGTTGTGCTGTGTTTTGAACTTTACTGCTTTTTTGTATGTATATTATTTTTCACAAAAAAGAAAAAAGTTGATTGTGATGATAAAAAAATATTTATTCCTTCTGGCCTCCTATGTTCTAGGGCAGCTAGAAGGAAAAATATGAGATGATGGTATGGTAGCCCATGACAAACTTTGGGATCTGTTCTGTAACTACTTGTTGAAGAGTGCTTTTAAAGCTATTACCTTTTTCTTTCTTTGCTTTGTATATATATTATACCAAAAAAGTTTAAAACAAAATCCTAGCTTATACCACAGCACCAGGATTCCTCTCCAAATATCTTTATAGATCCCTGAAAAATAAGACTACATACATGAAGCCACATAGCTCAACCATCAATACTAAGACCTAATGTTGTTTACATCAATATGACTTTATTGTTTCTTTTTCCAGGTATACAAGTTTACAAACCAGGAAATTATTTCATTATTTGCTTCAGGAGCTTTCTGAAAATCCATTTTCCTTAATGTTCAACCAGTGCCCTTCTCTGGATAATTGCTGTTCTGGATAAGCTGCTTTTATCAAACAATTGTTTACTCATCAAGAATCACTTCAAAAACCCAAAAGGGCCAGCCTCTCCAGAACATTAACTAGTTCTATCTCCTTATCCTATATTATCAACAGCCATTTCTGACATGAAAAAGTCAGAATGGGCATAGCCCAAATACCCCTACAGATTGGGAGAAATATCAAAAAAGTTGGGTGTATAACAGAGAAGATAGGATTTAACAAATAAGTATGATGGCTGAATTATTGTATTTATATTTCTTTAAGTTTCATAAGTAAGCCCAAAGCCTTATAAGTATCTACCCTTGACTTCTTCTTTCTGAGAAACTGTTAAGACTCTACCAAGGTGATCCTCTCTCTAACCACATTAGGCAATAACTCAGTTTTGCTTCCTTAGCAGGTTATTCTGGTGGTCTTTCAGAGAGTTCAAAATAGGGGCTGATTAAATGAATGATAAATTGTAAACAGATACACCACTTCAGAGTTTGTAGCTCATCACAAGTTAAAAGCATTTCAGCTAGTATTTGCAAAATCCCCTTGGGGAACTGGGGAGAAAGGAGGAAATATTCAACTTCCCCATTTGGAGAATTTCTAATATTTTCACATGTGGTGGGGACAAACAGATCAATAGGCCAAGCCCTTGATCTTGGGGTTCACCCCTATGAAACTTAATCCTGCTAAGGATAAACTATACCTTCTTAAAATTAGACCTGGAGAGTCACCCCCAGAGAACCTCTTTTATTGTTCAGATGTGTCTCTAAGCCCACTCAGCACATGAATTCACTGCTCTCCCCCTTATATGGGACATGACTCTCAGGGGTGTAAATCTCCCTGGCAACTGGGACAGAAATCTCAGGATGAGCCAGGACCTGGCATCAAGTGATTGAGAAAAGCTTCTTGACTAAAAAAAAGGGAAGAGAGTGTAAGAATTCGAGAGTTTTGCCACGCAAAGGAGGACTCCAAGAGACGTTCTCTCATGCAACACGCAAGGGGTTTATTTTCCACACATGTGTGGGGCTCGCTGAACATGCAGGAACAGAGAGCCCCGAGCCTGAGTTTGCAAAAGCTTTTTAAGGGGTAAGATGAGGGGGGTGGGGGTTGAGCATGGGTCACAGGTGCTGTTTTGCAAAAAAGCAGATAAGGAACAGTTTTACAGCAAGCATTTCTTAACAGTTTTACAACAAGTAATCTTAACAGTTTTACAACAAGTAATCTTGGCGCCAGGATTGTTTATCTTCAGCCTGATGGGGCCCATAATTCTTTTCTTTATAATTCTTAACTCACACCAAATGCATAGCCGTGAATATAAAATGACACAAATGCTTTTGCTGGATATTTCAGAAGCTAAAATATATGTAAATAGCTAAATTAAGCAGGAAAAATTAGCTACTGTTAAGCTTTATAAAATTCCCTTTTACAAGAGAAATGAGACAAAATACAGTTTTAGTGGCTGAGAAATTTTAAACAGAGTCAAGAGGTTATCCTGAAGGTTATTCTCATGCCTTATATAGCCACCCCTTTTTAATTTATGGTGTATTGGAGGGGCTGGAGGACTTAACTGAAACTGTTGAGCTGTGTTCCAGTAGTCTTCATTCTTGAAGATGATTGTAGAAAGATATGACTTTTACAATGTGACTGTGAAAACCTTGTATCTGATGCCCCTTTTATCCAGGATATGGATGGATGAGTAAAATATATGGCTAAAAAACAAATAATAGGAAAGACAAAGGGTAAAATAAATTGAGTAGATGGAAATACTAGTTGTCAATGAGAAGGAGGGGTATGGGGTATGTTATATATGCGTCTTTTCCTTTTTATTTTTATTTCTTTTTCTGGAGTGGTACAAATATTATAAAAAATGATGATCATGGTGATGAATGCACAAAGTATGTGATGATATTGGGAGCCAGTGATTATACACTGTGTATGTGTGTGAAGATTTTTCAATGAAAATATTAAGAAAAATATCCTTTAATTTAATCCTCAAAACAACCATTTGAGGTAGGTATTACTATTACACTTCTTTTAATCCTTAACAGTCTTTTATATGTCAATAAACAGAAACTAAGGGGGGACAATTGCTCTGTTAAAGATCAAATAGCATGCAATCAAGCTGGGGCTTGTTGTAAAGTACATCATTAACGTAAAGATTTTCAAAGCAGTTTGTTCTCAGAGTTCCCATATCATTTAATCTCTCTTTTGTCCCAATATCATTTTCCAGTTTGCCATTTACATGTATATTGAATGTACTTGTTCAAAGCTTCTTAACACTGATGTTATCATTTCTGCTTCTTACACTCCTAGGTAGAGGAGCATCTGCACTGAAAGATAAGCAAAGGATTTCTTCTTTGACTCTGCTAATCATCTCCTTCTCTAGGAGGTTTTTCAAGTCAGTAAGTATATGACCGTCATCATTTGCAGTGAATAACTTAGCACTATGTTTGCTTTTTTTTAATATCATGTAGTTTATTTCTCTGAATCTATTTGAGTGCTTGACTTTCTAAAATTTATTCTTTCTAACTAAAGGACCCCCAATAAGTTCTTTGATAAAAGTAAATTTGGTCATCTGGAAGGGAAACAGACCCTGAATAGCTAAAAGCATCCTTAAAAAGAAAAACAAAGTGCGAGGATTAACATTCCTCCCAGTTTAAAACTTATTTTTCTTATTCCTGACTTTAAGGCTTATTATAAAGCCACAGTGATCAAAACAGCATGGTATTGGCACAAAGATAGAAGTATTGACCAATGGAATTGAATCAAGAGTGCAAAAATAGACCACCAAATCTATGGTCAACTGATTTTTTATGAGGCCCCCAAATCCACTGAATGGAGACCAAATAGTCTTTTCAATAAATGGTCATGGGAGAACTGGATATCAATAGTCAAAAGAATGAACGAGGATCCTTACCTTATATGCTATACAAAAATTAACTCAAAGTAGATCAAACACCTAAATAAAAACTAGTACCATAAAGCTCATAGAAGAATATGTAGGGAAACATCTTCAAGACCTAGCATTGGGAGGTAGCTTCCAATACTTTACACCCAAAAGTAGCAGAATGAAAAATAGATAAATGGGAACATCTCAAAATCAAATGCTTCTGCACCCAAAATACTTTGTCAAAAAAGGCTAAGAGGCAGCCAACTCAATTGGAGAAAATATTTGGAAATTGTACATCAGACAAAGGTTTAATATCATGTGTACATAAATCATACAACTCAACAACAAAAGAACAAACAACCCAATTATAAAATGGGCTAAAGAAATGACTAAGCATTTTTCTGAAGAGCAAATACTGATGGCTCAAAAGTGCATGAAGAGATACTCATTTTCATTGGCTGCAATGGAAATGCAGATCAAGACTACAATGAGATAGTACCTCAAACCTATAAGAATGGCTGTCATTAAACAATAACAATAATTTGTCAATGTTGGAGAGAACGTGGATAAATTGGGATGATTATGCACTGCTAGTGGGAATGTATAATGGTACAGCTGCTATGGAAGACAGTATAACAGTTCCAACTAAATATGGAGTCACACTATGACCCTATGACCCAGCAATAACACTACTTGGTATATACCCAAAAGAGCTGAAAGCAGTGAAATAAACAGACATTTGCACACTAATGTTGATAGCAGCATTATTCACAATCACCCAAATATAGAAACAATCCATGTGCCCATCTTCAGATGAGTGGATTAAAAAAATGTCATATATACATGCAATGGAATATTATGCAACAGTAAGATGAAATGACATCCTGAAGCACATGACAAAATGGATGAACCTTAAGGACATAATGCTGAGAGAAATAAGCCAGACACAAAGGGATAGATAAGACTCCACTTTTATGACCATGGCAAAGGAAAATCAGAGGCTTATAATACAGAATATCAGAGACTTAGAGATACATAGAAGCTAGAGATATGTGAACAGTTAGCTAATGAAGATGCACTCAAATGTAAGAGAATAGATAGAAGTGAAGGCAGTTCTCTAGTGGGTCTATATGTAATATTACCCTATTGAAGGTGGACATTATTGAAAGGGGTTGTATAGACCCATGTGTCCCACTGATTAACACTAGAAATATAAATAAATTCTTGCAAGAACTACTTCAGAGGTATGATTCATATAAAAAGAGTGCTTAAATTCAGGGTATAGGGGGAAAACTGCTATTGCATGCTATGGGCTATGTTTAACAGAAAAACAGCAGTACCACAGCAACAGCAAGGGGTAAATAATGGGGAAAGGGACAAGAGATTAAAGGGAGGTTTAGATTTCCTGTTTGGCAAGGGTATGTTTATTGGTTATCTTTTTCTTGGGAACAAGGAAATCATCTAAAATTGAAAGCATTGATGGACTGTGGACTTTGGGCATTATACATGATACCTAATAAATGCAGGTGGCTGAAGGATGCACTGACTGAGAAGTAGAATGGTGAATGATAGGGTATACATATGATCGAATATTGTGCTGCTATGAAAAGGAGCTAAATCGCTAGCCATGCAATGATGTGAATGAACCTGTGGGACATTTGGGGAGGCAAAATAAGCCAGAAATGAAAAAGCAATTATTGTATAGTCTCTTTTCAAAAATGCTTATAAGAAAACAGGGGCCTAGATTGTAAGCTGTTATAGGAGACACGTTTAATCCAGAGTGGTAATTATTATTTCTGGATTTTGAGAGACTGTTTTACATAAGTAAAATCTGGTATTTAGAGAAAAAAATGAAGGTCAGGATTAAGGCAATTCAGAATACAGGGGTAAGGAAGATACTGTCTATATTTTAGAACCACACCTACTCTTTGAGACCAAAGGAAGAAAGGTTCATTTTGGCCTGAACCTAAATTTTCTGTAGCACATAATCTAACTCAACCTGTCTGGATAGCTTATTTGAGCAACTGAAACACAGGGAGCCCAGAATAAGAATGAGGGCCTTTAATCCTGTATAACTTAATATAATGCCTGGATACAGCCTAGAATATGTTAAACAGATAATCAAAAAGTACTGGCAAAGTCCCTTGAGGGATGGGAGAAAATATATGGAACTATTATATCAGGAAATCAGGAAATCCCTTGATACTGTGTCAAACATTAGAGACACCCAAATCAATAGGCCAAGGCCTTGATCTTCAAGCTTAAAGCTTATGTAGGTAGCAGAGAAGCTTAGCCTACCTATACATATCCCTAAGAATTACTTCTGGAGGGCTTCTTTTGGTGCTCAGATGTAGCCTCACTCTCTCTAAGCCCAAATCTGTAAGTGAAATTACTGCCCTCCCCCCTATATGGGACATGACTTCCAGAGGTAACAGTCTCCCTGGCAGCATGGGAGATGACTCCCAGGGATGAGTCTGGCCCTGGCACCATGGGCTCAACAGTTCCATCCTGACCAAATGGGGGAAAGGAGTATAACTAATAAAGTATCAGTGGCTGAGACAGTCGAGAGGGTACTCTGGAGGTTACTCTTATGCAAGCTTCAGTTAGACATTGCTACTTATCTTAACTTGCCAAACCCCAATCAAAACCATTCCAGCCAATCCTAAAGAACGTCTAGGGCAATATAAAAGATTCTACAAAGGTTCCATGCACTAGGGTAACTTTCTAGAAACCTACAACCTCCAGATGGGTCACTGGACCAGATAAGTCCTGAAACCTAGAGGGCCCAGCCTCTTCAGAACATCAGCTAGTTCCATCTCCCTACCCTATATTATTGACAGCCTCTTCCAACATAAAAAAAAGTTAGCATGGCCATTGCCCAAATACCCCTAAAGAGTGGGATAGAAAGATCAAAGATGATGGTGGAGTTAAACAGAGAAGGTAGGGTTTGACAAACATATGTTTGCTGAATCACAAAATTGATATTTCTTTTAGTCTCTCATATCTGACAGCAGCTAGAAGTAAAAACCTAAAATTGTGGAATTGTAACCCATACCAAACTCTGAAATCTGTTCTACAACTAATTGTTGCTCTGTCCTTTGAAATTTACTGCTTTTTTTTTGTATATATGCTATTTTTCACAAAAAAAAGGAAAAAAAGCTGATTGTGATGATAAAAAAAAATATTTCTTCCTTCTAGCCTCCTATATTCTGGAACAACTAGAAGGAAAAATCTGAGATGATGGTATGGTAGCTCATGATAAACTCTGGAATCTGTCCTGTAACAACTTGTTGAAAAATGCTTTTGTAACTATTACTTTTTTCTTTCTTTGTTTTGTATATGCTATATTATACGATTTAAAAAGTTAAAAAATAAAGTATTAGCAAATTTCTCTGAGGGAATAAGAGAAAAAATAAGGAACCATTAAACTTTACCAATGGGGAAACCTCTGCTACTGTGTCCAACAATAGGGATGTCCAAAACAATTGACCAAACCCTTGATCTTCAGGCTTGCTCTTGTGAAGCTTATGTATGTGGCAGAGAAGCTTAGCCTATCTATAGATACGCCTAAGAGTCACCTCTGGAGGATCTCTTTTGTTACTTAGATGTGGTTTCTCTCTCTCTCTAAGCCCAACTCTGCAAATGAAACCATTGCCCTCCACCCCTAAGTGGGACATGACCTCCAGGGGGTGAAAATCTCCCTGGCAGCATGGGAAATGACTCCCAAGGATGAGCCTGGCCCTGGCACTGTGGGATCAACAATGCCATCATGACAAAAAGAAGGAAAATGCGTGTAACAAATATTGTATCAGTGGCTGAGAGGGTTCAAATAGATTCGAGGTCACTCTTATACATGCTTTAGTTAGATATCACCACCTATCATAACTTGCCAAACCCCAATAAAAACTATTCCTGCCAATCCTAAAGAATACTTAGGGCTTTACATAAGATACTACAATGTTTCCATGCACTAGGATAACTTTCCAGAAACGTACAACATCCAGATGGGTTCCTGAAATAGATAAGTCCTGAAACCTAGAGAAGCCAGCCTCTCCAGAACATCAACTAGTTCCATCCCCCTTTCCCATGTTATTGGCAGCCCCTTCCAACATGAAAAAGTTAGAACGAGCATAGCCCAAATAGCCCTAAAGAGTGGGAGAAAGATCAAAGGTGATGGTAGAATTATACAGAGAAGATCAGGTTTAACAAATGAATATGTGTGCTAAATCACTAAACTGATATTTCATTTAGTCTCCAGTACGTTAGAGTAGTAGAAATAAAAATCTAAAATTGTGGGATTGTAACCCATACATAACTCTAAAATCTATTCTACAACTAGTTGTTGTAATATATTTTGAAATTCATTGCACATACACATGTCATTTAAAGAGAAGGAGGAGTATAACAGAAAAGATAGGATTTAACAAATGAGTATAAAAGAAATGGCTGCCTAAGAGACACTCCCAGAGAATCTCGTTTGTTGTTCAGACGTGGCCTCTCACTCTCTCTATGCTGACATGTCAAGTGAACTCACTGTCCTCCCTTGCCCCCTACGTGGGACATGAATCCCAGGGGTGTAAATCTCCCAGGCAACATGGGACAGAAATCCTGGGATGAGCTGAGACCCAGCATCAAGGGATTGAGGAAACCTTCTCAACCAAAAGGAGGAAGAGAGAAATGAGACAAAATAAAGTTTCATTGGCTGAGAGATTTCGAACACAGTTGAGAGGTTATCCTGGAGGTTATTCTTATGCATGATATAGATATTCTTTTTTAGTTTATGTATATTGGAGTGGTTAAAGGGTACCTAAAACTGTAGAGCTGTGTTCCAGTAACTTTGTTTCTTGAAGATAGTTGTATAATGATACAGCTTTTACAATGTGACTGTGTGATTGTGAAGCCTTGTGTCTGATGTTCCTTTTATCTATGGTATGGACAGATGAGTAAAAAATATGGATAAGGTGGGCCATGGTGGCTCGGCAGACAGAGTTCTTGCCTGCCATACCAGAGACCTGGGTTCAATTTCTGGTGTCTGCCCATGCAAAAAAATACAAAATAAAAAATAAATTTTAAAAATATATATATGGATAAAAAATAAACAAATAATAAGAGGAACAAAGATTAGAATAAGTTGAGTAGATGGAAATACTAGTGGTCAATGAGAGGCAGGGATAAGGGTTATGGTATGATGAGTTTTTCTTTTTTCTTTCTTTTGCTGGAGTGATGCAAATGTTCGAAAAAATGATCATGGTGATGAATAAACAACCATGTGATGATATTGTGAACTCCTGATTGTGCACCATGTATGGAGTGTCTGTATGTCAAGAATGTTTGTATGTTAAATTTTTACAATAAAAATATTAAAATCAGAAAAAAAGTAAATTTGGAATTTCTAAATCTATCAAATGAAAATTCATCTCTACCTGAAGAGGGGTTACTGGACCTCACAGGCTGATCCTGTGTTTCAGCTTCTCTTTGAGGACAGGAACAGACATTTATGCCACTAGCACAATGACCCTGGAGGCTGCTGCTCTGACTTTGTTAGATTATTTTCACTTTTCATTTAATTTTCCTCAGCCACAGACATAAGAAATGGTGTTATAGCTTGTGTTCTGCATGAGGCCTCCTGACATAGTGAACTGAAATGCAACTCCTGCTCCCTGTCCATGCCCAGCCTGCCCAGAGAGGAGCCTTTATCTAATTTGCACAAAGGCAGTATATAAATTAGGAAGGTTCACTTGGGCTTAAGTGTTTACATAACACTTGATAAAAGGAGAAACTAAAGGGAAATACTAGAGAAAGTAACATGTTCCTGAATGCTATTTAATCTAGTGAGTAAATGTATCTCCTACTTGAACATTCTTTGTACCTTCCTATTGATGTTTGGGCCTGGAGCCCTGTGACAGAAACCACTTGCCCTTATAAGAGAAGAACATTTCAAACCCTTCTGAACATATTGGGCTGTTAAAATGCATTTTGTGAAGATATGTTATGAAGACTCCATGAGAAAGGTATAGAGTTTTTAATACCATGCTTGACACATTATAAACACTTAGCAGTTTTTCCTGTGGTTTGGTAGACTTTGATTTCTCTTTTCCTCTTCATCATTTCCCAACTCACCAATGACAGGATTAGATTTTTTACAATGGAAAATATTGTTTGGTTTGCTAAAACTGACAAAATGCACTAAACCAGAAACATGATGGCTTTTCACAATGGGGATTTATTAGCTTACAATTATATAGTTCTAGGGCCAAAATATCTAAATTAAGTTATCAATAGGCCAATACCTTCTGGAAGATCAGCTATCAGAGAGCTCGGCCTCCTTTCTCAGGTAACAAGGTACACAGCAACCTCTGCTGATCCTTCTCTCTCAGGTTTTATTGCTTCCTTCCACCTTCTGACTTCAGTGGCTTCTTATCTGAGCTTCTGCATGTGTCTGTCTTCTAGCTTCTGTTTCTCTCAGCTTCTGTGTCCCTCTGTGCTGGTTTGAAAGGATGTCTGCCCCCTAGAAAAGCCATATTTTAATCAAAATCCCATTTCATAAAGGTAGAATAATCCCTATTCAATATTGTATGTTTGAAACTGTAATCAGATCATCTCTCTGGATGATGTGATTTAGTCAAGAGTAGTTGTTAAACTGGATTAGGTGATGACATGTCTCCACCCATTTGGGTAGGTCTTGATTGGTTTACTGGAGTCCTATAAAACAGGAAACATTTTGGATAATGGGAGATTCAGAGAGAGAGCAGAAAATGCTGTAGTGTAACAAAGTGGAGAGTCCATGAGCCAGCAAACTTTAGAGATGAAGAAGGAAAACACCTCCCAGGGAGCTTCATGAAACCAGAAGCCAGGAGAGTAAGCTAGCAGATGACACCATGTTTGCCATGTGCCCTTCCAGGTGAGAGACAAACCCTGACTGTGTTCACCATGTGCCTTCTCATTTAAGAGAGAAACCCTGAACTTCACTGGCCTTCTTTAACCAAGGTATCTTTCCCTGGATGCCTTTGATTGGACATTTCTATAGACTTGTTTTAATTGGGACATTTTCTTGGCCTTAGAACTGTAAACTAGCAACTCATTAAATTCCCCTTTTTAAAAGCCATTCCATTCCTGGTATATTACATTTCAGCAGATAGCAAACTAGAACACCCTCTCTCTCTGAACTTCTCTGGGGCTTTTTTTCTGTGTTTTCTGTCATTTATCCTCTTATAAAGGACTACATATAGAGGATTAACACTCACCCATACCTCAACTGAAATAACCTAATCAAAAGGTCCCACCCACAATAGGTTTACATTCACAGGAAGGGATTAAAAGGACATGATCTTTGAAATCGTGAGCGAATAGATTCTTGCTAAGACAACTCATCATGTGGTATTTGTTCTAGTAACCTGGAAAATGGAGACCTAGGGAATAGACATTTACAAAATGCCCTTAATAATGTTGGTTGTCATTGTGTTGCATATACTTGCCTGAATGAGATGGAGTGTGAGCTATTATCTTGAATTAAAGGAAAAAGAATAATATTTTTGTTCTCTATCATTTAATAATCAAAGCAATAAGAAATTACCTAGAGCAATTGCTGAAGATACAGGGATACGTTAAACAATTTGGAAAGTTGGGCTCAGATATTTCCTATTTGTGTGATATTAGCAAATTTCTTTTTGATAATAGTTTTCTGAAAGGGAAAATAAACTTTAAGAAAGCAAGATGTCCAGGGGCCTGGAAGTATCCAGCCTGGTTAATAAGTAACATTACACAAAATAACTTTCACATTAACAAGGAGCTTCAAAAACAGCAGCTAACAGTTGCCAAGCTACCAAAAGGAAGCCCTGTGTCTGCTTCAGTTATTTCTGCTTTGGGGCCTATTTTGTTTTATTCATGCCTGAAGGAAGAGCCTAGCAGCCAAGACTGGGCTGGACTGATTGGTCCTCTAGGAACAGAAAAAAAGGAACGGCAGAAGATCACTGCCCCCAGGAAAGTAGGACTCATTAGGAGACAAAGGTGCCAGGTGTTTCCTCTCTGAAAAGACTGGTAGCTGTAGAAAATTTTAGCTCTGGTGCATTTCCAGTACATAAAATCTGTTAGTGCAGGAAAGAGGAGGAAACAGAGCAGGCTGAGAAGGGAGGGACAAGTAGAGTGACCATCCACCCCTATTTGCCTGGGACCGAGGGCTTTTCTGGGAGGAGGACTTTCCGGGTTTGTTTGTTTTTGTTTTTAATTATCAAAGTAACAGTAACTTAATCCTATTTCTCATCTATTAATTTGTATTTATCAAGTATTCCCACTTCATGGAAATGTGTATTTCAAGTTTAAAATGGTTAAAGCTATTTAACAAGAACATAACTTATCTAAAAGGTTTGAAACAATTCTTGAGTAATGCTTAGCTCTTACATAATTCAACTATTACCCTGCAGGCCAAAAATGCTTGGTTTTAAGAGTATAAAAAAAGTCAGCACAAATCTGAGTCGGATCTTTATTTAAAAATCTGATCTGCCAACTTAGTGTTTTCTACCAACTCTGGGAGCAGGAAACTTCATGGGATTCACAATCTTTTGTTTAGGTACTGCCTGTGTGGAAGCCTCAGTAGCAGCCACTGCTGTCTGTTTAGATGCTTGCTTCACCTTTTTTGCTGCTTCGGCAGCCCTGAGAGCTTGTTCTCATTGAGCCTTTCTAACTTCAGGTTTCTGATTCCTCTTGGCCATAATATCAGCAAGAGACACACTAGGGATAGCCCTCTGGAATTTAACTGCAAGGCAAGTTCTCTTCTTTTACATTTCTCCCAACTGTCCTTTTTATGCTTTCTTCTGTAGAGGACAGTTCAGCTTATCTGCCATAGGTTCCTCTTGAAAGGAATGCCAGCTTGCATTTTGCATTAAGGAATTGGAAAACCTTCTGGTCAGTCCTGGTATAATGCCCGTGTCCAGGACAGATCCTGCACCCACTGAAATGGCACAGCACTGATGACGGGGTCCAGAAGGCCAAGAGAAGAGCAGCTTTCAGCTTTAATACCAGGGCAGCTCTGGGCAAATTGAGATGGTTGGTCATCGTAAGTACAAGGCCAGCCTTGTTTCCTGGGCAGACCAGAAGACCATATATGGTTCTGCATGAACATAGAAGTACCAGCAGGGCACAGGAACACTGCTTTAATCTAGTGCTTAAGCTGTAAACCATCAATGCATAAAATCTTAAAAGGCAATCCAAAGTCCCAAGTTATTCCCTGAGTGTGGATGAAGAGATATAATCTTTAACAAACACAAATATTGACCAATACTAATTAATATGAAGCAGTATACAAGAACACAAGAAGTTGTTTCTTGTTCTTGACAAAATTGCCCTGATCACAGCCTCCCAAGTTTCTGAAAGTGAGACAATTTTTCTTTTTCCTAGTGAAGCTTTCCAGTATAAGGACCATGAGCATGTGACTTGAAAAAAGGTCTGGCTTCAAATCATGGCTTTATTGCTTATGTCAAGGTAACTTTCTTAACCTCTCTGGGCACAAATATCCTTTTCAGCAAAATTATAATAATTACTTTAGAGTATGTCTCTAAGCATTGAACCTAAATTAGCACAGTATATGGAACATGAGTAGCCAATAACTATTAACAACTATTAAGCCTACTTTCCTCTTGTTTTTTTTTTGTTGTTGTTGTTGTTGTTTTTGCATGGGCAGACACCAGGAATCAAACGCAGGTCTCCAGCATGGTAGATGAGAACTCTGCTTGCTAAGCCACCGTGGCCCACCCTCTCTTAGCCCTTTTATATGCCAGGTTTCAATTGCAGACAACAGAATCCCACACAGAAGTATAAGTGAAAGGCAATTTATTTCAGGGAACTGGGTGGTTACAAAATCTTTAGCTGAACTGGGGAGTCATGCTTCATGCTAAGCACAGAAGGGCATCCCCAGGCTACAGAACCATTCTTGTTCTGTCATTATCAGAAAGCTCCCTCCCCTTATGAAGCAGCAAGCTATCTGCTAAATAAGAGAGATCCCTATTCTAAGAATATGCTTTAATTTTCTTTGCAGTGTGCTAGTGTGTGCATATGAGCTGTGGGACAGCAGGGGGTAAAGTTCTCTTTCTGTGGCACTGTTATTTCAGTGATGGTATTTTTCCCCCTGTACTTGGTTTAACAGTGGGTATGTCTGAGTATTGGGTAAGTCAAATCCAAAATTAGCAGGGACAAAGTTCAGGGTCTTCTGGGAACCAATTACACATTTTCAATAAACCACAGACACTTGCCAATGCTAAACAACTCTGAAGAAAAGAGAATTTAAAGAATGGTGGCTGAAAACCATTTATTTGGCTTTCTTTGGCATAAGCATCTTGACTATTGTAATTAGCTAAAGTGGCTTTATCTACAACACATATATTCAAGATGTTCCTCTCAGCAGAATTACAGCCCAAAATATTTCAAATGAAAGAGGAATTTATGTCTAAGGAATGTGACATCAGAACTTTATAGAAGTAAGTTTACAAAGTAGGTCCTCAGACACTGTTACCAACAGCAGAAACTCATACAGATTGAGGCCAGAGACCCCAATGATGTACAGTGTTTTTGTTTATAGATTGGAGGAGTGTAAAGCAAAGTAAAGGGGACTTTGTGGGTGCAGCTCTAAGACTACAAGGCACGAGATGAGTTGGGGAGATAATTGGAAAACAACATATGACTTTGGGAGTTCAGCCAAGAATGACAATGCATCCAAGTGAACCAAGAGCATAGAAGGCCCTGTTGGTGTGTAAACAATTTCCCTGCCTCTCTAGTCCTCACATTCTTCCTTTCTTTCAAGTATCCTCCTTCATTATCTTCTTCTTGCTCTAGAAATCTGGATAACCAGGCATAAGAGTATATGTTCAATCAGTGTCCATTACTTGTATTTGTCTGTGGTTGGACTGAAAGGAACCATGTTGTCCAAAGGGCTTTGAAACTCTTTGACTAGATGATTGCCTTGTTGGAGAAGTTCTGCATAAAGAGCCAAAGAATCTCTTTTTTCCAAGGAAACTAAGATCATCAGGGATAAAAGTAATAAACAGACAACATTTTTAAGTTGATTGACAGTATGCATTTTGAGCAGAGGCATAAATTTGAGTGACATCCTAAATCATGGTTAGATATGACAATGAATAGGATTAATTAAGCATCACCAGTCAAAGAGCACAGGAACTCAAAAAAAAAGTTTAAGTTATACATCTTCCAGTTAATACATTTCAATTCAGTGTGTATCTATTTAACTATGTGCCCAAGCATTTTCTTTCTTTAAATTCAAAAGAGTCAGCATTTAGAAATAATGATGCCACAATGCTATTGCTCTTGACTGCATGTAAATGATATGTGATTGCTCCATAATACCCTCATACCAGGTGCAAATGACAGACACAACAGGCCTGATGACAGAGAGTTCTTGTAATAACAACAGGAGGGTTAATTTATTAAGGGCTTCAGCATCTCCAGCTGTTTCCATTCAGCTGATGTGACTGAGCAGCTTTGTTAATAGACCTTATAATACTCTCTGTGATTATGTTACTTTGTTTCTCAGCTGCATTTTTGAGTATCAGGTTGATATAGCACTGAAAAGGACTGTAAAATATTTCAGTGAATACCCAGAAAGATTTCAAATTCAATGGAATTTGCTAAGTGCTGTGCTTTTCACCTACCATTGCTCTAATCTAAATGATCCTTTCCATTGAACATAGAAGCCCCCCAAGTGTTATTTTTACTGTTGAGTGGATGACTTTTTATTTGAAACCTGTAAAGCATATTTTTCAATTGAATTTATTAGTGGCATAGTCTTTATTCTGGAATTTGAATAAAATCATTTTCATGAGACCAAGTTTATGTATGACTGAGCTAATTTGAGTTTGTCCACATTTTCATTATTTGATACTGTACATGTTGGTGTATTCTTGGAGGGAATACTATGGCCATAGAAACCTGGTTCAATTCTTTCCACAATAGACATGTCTCTGGGTGCCTGGCTGCATGTGCTGATTCTGCCACATGAGCATCTTAGATATATTAAGGCACTTCACATACCTAAGATAGCATTCAGATAATCAAAATGGTAAAATAATAATTGACTTAAACATGTTAAAGGAGCATTTATTGGCAGTCAGTTAATAGAACAAAAAGCCTAACATATTAAGAGTTAACTATGGTAAATTACATATGACATGCTAGGTAATGATGATTCAATGGCATTTTCCATTAACTGGTGATAAGCTATTTCTTCACTTCTTCTGTGAAGTCTAATGGAATGAGGAAGACAGAGCCCACTGGAATCAAGGCTTTGTGGAGGAAGCAAAAAACATTAGCTTCTGAGATATTGTGATCATTCGTATTGTTCTTTCCTCAATAAATTAATGGAAATTCTCAAAACATATTTTTGAATTTAAGATATTCTAGGATTCATTTAGGATATTCTAGAGTGCCCTCCAATGAAAATTAAAATTGGTAACTCTGACACATTAAGGAAAATACCTGTTTAGTGGTATCTGTGGAATGAATGATGTGTTGAAGTCATGGAGATATCTGCTTTTAATTATATGATTATAATGAATGGAATCATTCCAATTGAAACTAAGCTTAAGTACTTACTAAGCATCATAAAGGGGTGCATTTAATATTTTTAATCACTATAAGGAACTTTTGACCTTCAAACTTACACTAAGCTCAAAAAGAGTTAACTCCTGAGAATAATTTAAGCTTTTAAAAAATTTTAACACACTGTAGACACCTCATTTCTGATATTTATCTTCTTTAAGGTGTCAATAAATCTCTTTGTGTTCAACAGATTCCACATCTATTCTAAAATGTTCTCCAGCCTCACAGACAACCTGTCAAAAGCAGAACTCATCATCTTCCTCTATAAAAAGCATTCATCTCCTCCATCAAATTCTTGCTCCATCTATAATCCACCACCAAATACTGTCAATTCCACCTCTTAGACACCTTTGCAGTCTATCTACTTGTCTTCATACCAAGCTACTCTTGGTCATGATACTGTGCTACTGGGTTAGGGCTATAAACACTTAATGGCTCTCCTTGCTTCCAGCATTTATTTTGTCCATTTGATTTTCCAAACAGCAATCAAAAGAACCTTTTTAAAATGTAAATCTGCCACTCTGCTGCTTAAACCCTTTCACCAATTTCCCATTTTTTTCAGAAAATGTTTGTTTTAGTCTGCAAAACCTAACAAAATGCAATATACCAGAACTGCATCTGCTTTTACAAAGATAATTTATTAACTTACAAACTTATGGTCCTGAGACCATGAAATCCAGGCATCAACAAGTAATTCTTTCTCCCTGAAGATAGGATACTGGAGATCCTGGACTACTCTGTCATGTGGCAAGATTCCTGGGGGCAACTGCTGGTCTCTCTCTTCTCTTATGGGTTTCATTGCTTTTAACTTCTGGCTGCTCCCTTGGTTGCTTTCTTAGCTTCTGTGTCTTTTTTCTTTCTGTGCTTTCATTCTCTTAAAAAGTACACCAATAAGGGGATTAAGACTCACTGTGAATGAGGTGGGTCACATCTTAACTTAAGATCCTACTCACCAAAAGATCCTACTTAAAATGGGTCCACATCCACAGAATGGATGAATTTTAAGAAGAAACTTCCGGGGGTATATATAGCTTCAAACCATCAGAATTCTCTAAGCTCACTGTAAACTAAAAGGCCTCCAACCTATCCTCTAGCCTTGCCTTTTCCCATTTGTACTAAGACTGAAAACTTTGGCCTCCAGATTTTTGTCCATTCAACTCCTTATGCACAGAATAAAATTCTCCTCCTTTTGCATAATGTTTCCTGGGTCTTCAGGGATTTCAGCTATCAGCTTCTTCAATATTTTTCTGAGAATCCATTCATGACATCTCCTCCCCATCCCCAAACTGTCATATGACCTTCCATTGTGTAGCCATAGTACTCTGTGCCAACTGCTCCCAAGACATGCATCAATCTGTGAAGTAATTTCCTATTTATCTGTCTTTGTCCATTTGATGTAATCTCTCCAAGGAGAGAACCTTATTTCTTTCTCCATATAGCTCCAGGGCCTAGCTATCTCTTGTACATAACTGCTTATTCAGTATTTGTGGAATGAATTTATGACATGAAAATTGAATTCAAGCAAGTACTGGTATCTAATTATCTAAGTGCTCTTTAAAAGGTACTATTTATACATAGTGCATGGTAATATAGATCATTTGTACAAGGTACTTAGGAATTAAGGCCAACAATCTAAAGTGAGATTCAATTTCTATCTAGGCACACCAAAAGTTTGCACATGATGACAAAGACATCTATGAAAGAAAAGTATAGAAGATAGGATTAAACTATCCAAAAAACAGCATGAAATTTAGAATGTGGCCAATAAGAACAATAGGCATTTATTAGAGTATGATACTGTCAGAGTGATAATGCCATGTCTGGCTCTGCGACTTAGTAGCCCTGTAACCTTCAACAAATTATTCAATCTCTGTTTGTAAGGATAAAGTGTTCCCTACCTATGGGCATGGTCAGGAGTAAGATCAATGGTATGCATATAGTAGTCTCAATGCTTAGCACATATGTTCCCAATATATGGTATTTATATCTTAGCATCTTACTTTCTACCACTACCACTTAGCACATAATAGATGTCCATTAAGTGTTTGAATAAATATTAAATAAAGAGGATGGAGACATACTGCTCACTTACACACAGCCCTGGGGTTGGTATATACGACAAGATAGAAAAGTGGTCACTTAACAATGTCTTCTCCAAACAGCAATGAGTCTCTGTAGCCTGAGCAATGTCTTCTGGCAACTGAGAATGAAGCATTTTCTCATATATCCATGGAAAAATTTCCAACTGAAGTTATAAATATTACTGCCATAAATATCAATAACTTATTATAAATGAAATAAATTTCTTTCTTAAAATTTGCTCATTAGATATTTTTTGTTCTTCAGTTCCCGGCACTCATGGGCATTAAAAACATTGAGATGAACAATAAATGTTCTTGTTTGTAAGGACTGACCTCTGCCTTTGTTATGAGGCAGAGATGAACAGACAAACAGAGAAAATATATAGTGCTATAGTGATAATGTTGTACACAGCTGGAGCTGCAGTAGCTATAGAAAGAGTTAGGAAAGCCTTCCCTGAGGAGGGTAGATCACAATGTTGTCCAGTATTGTGTGGACAGAGGGAAGATAGAAACAGTATGGTGTACGTGGGTACTGCAAACTGAACTGTGTCAGTGGAGTGGCAAGGGATCGTAACGAAGAAGTTAGGGTTTAAGGGATGATTATGATTACTGAATCATTATAGAGATATTCTTTTTTACTTTCTAGTACATTCAAGTAGACAGAGGGAAATACCTGAAATCTCTGAGCTATAATCCAGCTGCCTTGATCTTTGATAATGATTGCATAGCCTTTACTTTATTCCTTTGTGATTGTATAATCCTTGTGACTGACCCTCACTTGTACCATTTTTCAACTTTGGAGTCAAGTGATCATTAAAGACAGCCCCTAATCCTTAATAATGAAGGGCCTTGGGTCAGCTTAGAACTAACTTGATTCAAAAGTAATCTTGAGGGTGGGCCACAGTGGCTCAGCAGGCAAGAATGCTTGCCTGCCATGCTAGAGGACCCGGGTTCGATTCCTGCACCCTGCCCATGTTAAAAAAAAAAGTAATCTTGATAACTGAAGCCAGATCTAACCAAAATAGGCCTGACTGGCATGTACAATAGCTTAGACTTTAACCAATAAGTGACCTAGACTCATTATAATACTATAAATCAAGCCCACCATCATTTTTTTACATGCATTCTTGTGACTAAGCATGTAATTGATCTGCACTTTCTCAATGATTAGATCACTTCTAAATGCATCATCTGGAGTCATTGTACTCATTATCCTAAAACCTGCCCATCTCTTAATACTATAAAACTATCAAAGTTACTGCACTTTTGGGAGATAAATTTTTTGGCCAATAGGCCACCTGCTTTCCTGCTTCATGCCTGGTAATAAAATCTCTCTCTTTGAAATCCTGGTATCTCAAGAAATGGTCATTGAGTGCATCAGGCAGAGAACTCACTGCCTTTATCTGGTAACAGGATAAAGGAGCCCAGGCCTAGAAGGCCTAGAAGGCCTAAAATGGCATGCTAGGAAGGTCAGATGAGAGCAATAGGGAGTATTGAAAGGTCTTATGCAGGAGTGGAATGCCAAGGAGAGAAATGCACTTTAGATTGAGCATGCATTTTCTATATAAAATCTAGAAGAGATTAGAATCTTTCTCTTCTCTGTTCCACTAGCAAGTTATACATAACTCATATTCACATTATCAAAATGCTTGTACCTCTCTTTGCTTGTCTTTCTTTCCTAAGACCAGTTATTCTCAAACTTGAGAGAGTAGACCAGAATCACCCAGAGGGCCTATTAAAACACTGATTGCTGGGGCCCCATCCCCATAATATGTGAGGGTGAAGCCCAAGAATTAAAAATTTTAACAAATTCCCAGCTAATGCCAATGATGCTGGTCATTGGCCACACCATGAAGACCATTGCTTTAGATTATGTTTTTGTCTTACTTACTATTTATCTTTGTTTTGCAAACATCTAGTCCAATGACTGTTATTTAATAAGTACTCAACTATTTTCAAATAAAAGAATGCAGGGATGGACACATTCCACTAACAGGGTAAATAAATATATTAAATAGAATCATTTCTTTCTCCTCTTCATCAGAAATTAACCAAAATGAGTAAAGGGTATATGTTAGTATAAATTGTGAAAGAAAAATAAAAAGGGAGAAAAATAGTGGTAGAAATAGCACTTTAGCTAGGAATCTTAAGATATACATTTGCTTTCCAGTGCTTATGTGAATAGAGTAGCCTTGAGCAAACTATTTTACTTTGCACAGTCCTTTATGTGTGTCTTTGTAGGATGACTAAGTGGTCATTAACAGTGCTTCATTGAATAGGTACTTTGAAAAAAGTCTCAGAAAAACATTTTTTCATATAAAGTCTATTGATTTTAACTTTAATATAATGAATATTGTAAGTAGAAATAAAATTCCAAATACTTCTGGCAAGAGTTCTCTTGCATTATGTCTGTAAATTTTTTTGCACTTCATGAATTATCTCACAAAGAAACTCTACAACTTCATTGTGCATTGACTAAATGCTATGCTTCATCCATAAATACTTCAGTTACATTCTGTACCTTACATGGGTGGATTGTGTTCTGATTCAAAGAATAAAGGACCTTGATTAGGATTTACTTATCCAGGATGAGTCAAGTTTGTATGAACTGATTTTCACTTTCGTACTTTATACACAGTGACTAGATTTTCAAATACTTCTTTCCTGCTACATGTAGTTGGAATTGGTGACTTTGTCAGATATGAAATCTTCTTACCCTTCAGCATATCCCAACTAACTTGACCCAGTAAACAGAGATGCAGTGCAATCTCTCAATTAAAATATGACATGTTTTAGCACAGTTTCAAAGATCCTATTTTTCATTGATGTGAATTTACCAGAATATTATAGTTGAGAAAAGATCACATTTCTTCGATTAAATATGGCTCATGATCTACCCATCTGGTAGTAGGAAGTACAGCTAAGTGTTCAAAAGATACCTCTCATTCTCTCAAATTTTTAAAAGAACACAGGGGGTTATGAATTCCAAGAAAAGAGGTTAGATTTTTGGTCTTCAAGCCATAATGGTCACCACTGAGATGCATCTTTTCCAGGCCAGTGGAGTGCAGCTGAAAGCCATCTGCTTCCTTAACCCATCCTTTACAGTGTCAAGCTCGACCAATGAATGGAAGTCTCTTTATAACTGTGCTGCCAGCAGAAGGACATCTTAGCACCTCATGGATCTTCACCACAGAATTGACCCACCACTGGCAACTGCATCCTTCAAATCTTAAGTCTCCCCTAGGGTTGGATTACTTCTTCACACTTAAAACACCAGTCTCTATCCCTGACTTCTCTCTGATCACTCCATTTAATTCTTTGATGGCCTAATTCTCTATAACAAAGGCTATCTACCTTGCAACCTAGTTCACAGTCTTCCTTTCTCACAAAGACTTTCAATTCCTTGACATCCTTATCTACAATGAATCTATTTCAACCTGGGTTATTACAATGATTTTCAAAATAGCTGACTTTCTCTATACTCTCATTCTAATGCATCTTTCCAGTTTGTGTTAGGTAATCTTCTGGAAACAGAACTGATTATTTTATAGCAGTGTAACTGAGAGGTTATGATTTAAGGGATGATTGTAATTATTGAATTGTCATTCCTTTTTACTCTCTGGTATATTCGAGTAGATAGAAGGGAATAACTGAAATCTTTGAACTGTAATCCAGTTGCCTGGATCTCTGATAATGATTGTATAGCCTTTATCTCGTGCCTTTGTGATTATAAAAACTCTGTGATAAACTTCATTTGTACCGATTTTATGTTTTTTTTCAACTTTGGAGTCTTGGGATCACTAAAGTCATACCCTAATGCTTATTAATGAAGGGCCTTGAGTCAGTCCAGAACTAACCCACCCAAGTCCAAAGTTATCTTGACAATTAAAGCTGGATTTAACCAAAATGGGCCCACCTGACATGCATAGTAGCTTAGATCTAAAACTGGCCTATACCTCATTATAATACTAAAAATCAAAACCATCATCATATTAAGGTTGCCATTTTCTTATCTATGTTCTTGTGAATAGCATATAATCAATCTGCACATGCTTACTCAATAATTAGATCACCTGTAATTACATCATCTGGAGCCACTGTGCTCATTATCCCATCTTTGCCCATCTTTGATACTGTAAAACTATCAGAACCACTGCAATTCAGGAAGACAGATTTTGGAGCAGATAGGTGCTAAGTGCTCTCCTACTTCACACTTAGCAATAAACTCTTTCTCTTTGAAGCCTTGATGTCTCAGGAATTGTTCATTTAAGTTTATCTGGCAGAAAATTCACCACTTTTGTACAGTACCAATGAATGGGTCAGCAAATTATAACCAGGTACAAGGACCCAATCTGGTCCACCACTTCCTTTTCTTTTTACAACACTCCAGCAAAGGATGATTTTTACATTTTAAAAAATGTTTTGAAAAATAATTTTAAAAATTAGCAATATTTTAACAGATGTAAAAATTACATGAAATTCAAATTTCAGTGTCCAACTGTAAAGTCTGATTGGAACACAAACTTACTCATGAGTTTAAGTATTGTCACTGGCTGCACTCATACTACAATGGCACAGCTGAATAATACGATCATATGGTTTTGCAAGATCTAACTTAGCTGGCAATCTACAGAAAAAGTTTGCCAGTTCCTATCTTAGAGAATTATTTGAAAATCTTCAATGAACTGCATCACTCAGGGAATAAAGTCCAAAGTCATGATTTCAAGTAATTATTTGCATACAGATGGTGAACATTTGTTTTTGTCAGCTAAGGTCTATTCTTTCTTATTGTTGTAACTGAGAAATCAAGATTTAAGGGATGATTTTGATTACTGAATCATTATATAGATATTCCTTTTTGCTTGCTGGTATATTAGAGTAGACAGAGGGAAATACCTGAAATCTCTAAATTGTAGTCCAGCTGCCTTGATCTGTGATAATGATTGTATAGGTCTTCTCTCTTGCCCCTGTGTTGGTAAAAACCTTGTGACAAGCCTCAATTTGTACTCAGTTATTCAGTTTTTCAACTTTAGAGTCTAAGAACCACTAAAGACAGCCCTAATTATTATTAATGAAGGGTCTTGGGTCAGCCAGAACAAACCCACTCCAAATCCAAAATTAACTTGATAACTGACACTAGGTTTAACCAAAATGGGCCCACCTGACATGCACAGTAGCTTAGAGTTTAACTTCCAAGTCACCTAAACCTCATTCTGCCATTTTCTCACATATGTTCTGTGACTAAGCTAGTCATCAAACTGTACATGCTCAATAATCAGATCATCTCTAATTACATCATCTGGGCCCACTGTGCTCATTATCCTAAATTCTGCCTATCTCTTAATGCTATAAAGCTATCAGAATTAGTGTAGTTTGTGGAGACAGATTTTGGGCCACTAGGCCATCTCTCTCCTACTATGTGTCTAGCAATAAACTCTTTCTGTCTTTGAAACCCCCATGCCTCAGGAATTGGTTATTAAGCTCAATAGGGAAAAGAATCCATGGCCTTTGTCCAGTAACATTGTGACATTGATACCCATCAAAAGCAGGGGCTTCTAGGAAATACAAATGGCCAAAAGGCACATGAAGAGATGCTCAATGTCCCTGGCCATTAGAGAAATGCAAATCAAAACCACAATGAGATATCATCTCACACCCACCAGAATGGCCATTATCAACAAAACAGAAAATGACAAGTGCTGGAGAGGATGTGGAGAAAGAGGCACATTTATCCACTGTTGGTGGGAATGTCAAATGGTGCAACCACTGTGGAAGGCAGTTTGGTGGTTCCTCAAAAAGCTGAATATAGAATTACCATATGACCCAGCAATACCATTGCTAGGTATCTACTCAGAGAACTTAAGGGCAAAGACACAAATGGACCTTTGCACACCAATGTTTATAGCAGTACTATTTACAATTGCAAAGAGATGGAAACAGCCAAAATGTTCATCAACAGACGAGTGGCTAAACAAACTGTGGTATATATATACGATGGAATATTATGCAGCTCTAAGACAGAATAAACTTATGAAGTATGTAACAACATGGATGGACCTAGAGAACATTATGTTGAGTGAGACTAGCCAAAATCTAAAGGACAAATACTGTATGGTCTCACTGATATGAACTGACATTAGTGAATAAACTTGGAATATGTTATTGGTATCAGAGACCATCAGGAGATAGAAATAGGGTAAGATAGTGGGTAATTGGAGCTGAAGGGATACGGACTGTGCAACAGGACTGGATATAAAAACTCAGAAATGGACAGCACAATACTACCTAACTGTAATGTAATTATGTTAAAACACTGAATGAAGCTGCATGTGAGAATGATAGAGGGAGGAGGGCTGGGGACATAAATGAAATCAGAAAGAAAGATAGACGTTAAAGATTGAGATGGTATAATCTAGGAATGCCTAGAGTGTATAATAATAGTGAAATGTACAATGTACAAATTTTAAAAATATTTTTGCATGAGGAAGAACAAAGGAGTGTCATTATTGCAGGGTGCTGAAAATAGATGATAACTAATACTTTAAAATGTCACGTTATGTGTGAGACTAAAGCAAAAAATGTTTATTTGTTACAAAATTTAGATTTTGACTAGAGCATTTCCTAATATAACTCATGTAGATAGTTTGATTGAATGTCATAAGTACTTGGAATCTCAGGTAGCACATAAGATTTTGTTGGTTTGTCCAGAGTGATCCCCCAATGAATCCCAGAATGATTTGGTCAGTGACTGGAAAAGTATTTGCAAGCCCCCTTCAGGGAATGGTGAGAGTGGGGAGAAATTCAACTTCCCCAAGTTGAATTCTTGATATTCTCACAAGCAGTGTGGACAATCAAAGCTATAGGCTGAGCCCCCAGTCTTGGGGTTTGTTCACATGAAACTTAACCCCACAAAAGATAGGTCAAGTCTACTTAAAATTTAGGCCTAAGAGTCACCCCCAATAGAGCCTCTTTTGTTGCTCAGATGTGTCCTCTCTCTCCAGCCAATGTGATGAGCAGTCTCACCACCCTCCCCCTCTCTGTGTGGGACATGACTCCCAGGGGTGTGGGCCTTCCTGTCAATGTGGGACAAAGATCCTGGAATGAACTGATACTCAGCACCAAAGGACTGAGAAAAACCCTAGAATGAGCTGAGAGTTAACATCAAGTGACTGAGAGAACCTTCTCGACCAAAGGGGGAGAGTGAAATGAGACTGTCAATGGCTGAGAGATTCCAAACAGAGTCGAGAGGTTATCCTGGAGGTTATTCTTATGCATTAAGTTGATATTACCTTGTTGTTCAAGATGTAGTGGAGAGGCTTGAGGGAACTGCCTGAAAATGTAGTGCTGTGTTCCAGTAGCCATGTTTCTTGGTGATGATTGAACAATGATATAGCTTTCACAATGAGACTGTGAATGTGAAAACCTTATGTCTGATGCTCCTTTTAGCTACTATATCAACAGAAGAGTAGAACATATGGAATAAAAATAAATAATGGGAGAACAAATGTTAAAATAAATTTAGTTTGAAATAGTGGTGAATGAAAGCAAGGGGTAAGGGGTATGGTACGTATAGTTTTTTTTTCTCTGTTATCATTTTATTTCTTTTTCTGTTGTCTTTTTATTTCTTTTTCTAAATCAATGCAAGTGTACTAAGAAATGATGAATATGCAACTATGTGATGATATTAAGAATTACTGATTATATGTGTAGAATGGAATGATTTCTAAATTTTTGTTTGTTAATTTTTTTTAATAAAAAAAAGCAGGGGCTTCTCTGCCCAGTCTACTGAACTGACCATTACCTAAGATAACAGAGTTTCAAAGAGAAAGAATTTATTGCTATGCATGAAGTAGGAAATCAGAGGGCCTGATGGCCTAACAATCTGTCTCCCCTAACTGCAGTAACTTGGGTAGTCCTATAGTATCAAAACATGGGCAAGTTTTAGGATGAGTACAGTGGCTTAAGATAATGAAATTAGAGATGATCTATCTATTGAGCATGCACAGATTGATGGCATGCTTAGTCACAAGAATGTACATCAGAATATGGTGGCCTTAGTATGATAATGGCCATGATTTTAAGTATTATAATGAGATATAGATCATTTATAGGTTTAAGTTGAAGCTACTGTGCATGCCAGGGAGATCCATTTTGGTTAGATCCAGCTTCATCTAGAAAGATAGTGTAGAAATGAGGATCTGTTAGTTTTGGACTGACAATTTCTTTCATTAGTAAACATCAGGGCAGTCTGTTGTGATTGTAAGACACTAAAGTTGAAAAACAGGGTTAGAGGATACAAGTGGGGCTGGTCACAAGGTTTTTACAATCATAAGATAAAGGTTGCATAGTTATATGATCATTATCAAAGACCAAGGCAGTTGCCTTATGGTTCAGTAACTTCACAGTAACAACTCTAGGATCCAGATTTTGGTTTGCCCTCTTAATATCACCTTGGCTTTTGCTAACTTCACCACCTGTGGGATCCATGGCTAAATAACCTGACTTAGGCTAATTCAGTTAGAACATTCCATCCCCTTCCTGACAGCTTCATGGATGAGTACACTGAAGCTGGGAACATCAGAGCCAGTAAGATTCAACATTTCAGAATGCTGTCTTCCTATGAGGTTAAATAGTTTCTCTTACTCTCTCACCTTCATAATAAAGAAAAGCAAATGGAAGCATGAAATTGCTGGAGAAGGGAGTAAAGCAATATATGGTGACATTGAGCTCCAAATCAAGCTATGCCTGAAGCCAGGTGGCCCATGAACATCTTGTTTGTATGAGCCAATATAATTTATCTTTTATTAAACCACTTTGGGTCAGGTATTTCAGCAACCAAAGGCATCCCAGCTTGACACACTGTCTGTTTTCTCTGTAAGATTCATATCTGTCTCCCTGGCACCAACCTTGTGCCTGACACATGTTCTTGACATAAATTTTGTCTCCTTATGTTCTTTGCTGGCTTAGGGAACCAGATAAAAATAACCCCTATCTCCTGAAGGGGTTACTATTTCTTATTGCCCTTAATTCAACATTTATTCCATTTCTGTGATTTTTCTCAGCCTTGGGGAGCTAACTAGCTCCTAAATGCTCCCTTTGTTTGAACTTGACCTGTGATTGGTCCAACCTGTGTGTTTTAGGCCCAAGAGTTTAGATGCTTTCTCTTTCAAACATCATTCTTTCACTTCTAGCCTCAAAGCTATGTTCATGTCAAAGCTAAAAGATAATGTTACCGAGCGTGGGCTTTGGAGTTAGGCAGCCTTAGGCTGGAATCCTGAACTACCAGGTAATACCTGTGGGACCTTACACAATTCAACTGCCCAATGTGAAGTGAAAGAGATTGCATGTATCTCAACCTGTGACAGTGGAGGGAAACTGGCACAGGCCTCACATAATCACTGGTACACAGAAAGAATCCAATACATAGCTTTTATTACTTTATTAAGAAGAGAAATCATTGTTCCTTTATATATTGGATGCAAAAAACTTACGCTAGACATTTCAAATTCTGTACAGATTTTTTTTTGCTTAAGAAGTGGGTGTTTTTAAATGTTAAAAATGATTTGAGAAAGGAAAGTCTGATCCATGTCAGCTTCATTGTATTCACTTACTCTAGGTCTTTTTAACATTGAGGCTGATTAATGGGCTTAGGCATGTTAATTAATATTTCAGGCTCTTGTGTGAAATCATAGACTCTCAAATTCAAAGTGCTTCCAAAAATATAAGTAATGTAATAAATCTAACCCCCAATTGTGTAGATTTAAGCATTGATGCTTTATTAAAACACCTAGAAAATTTCATTGTAGTGGATATACACATTTAATCACATTTTTTTATCTTTCCCCTCTCATTCTCTACTTTCCTCTGTTAAATAAAATAAAATGGTCACCCACATAGGGTGTTCCTGTGAATGCCCCATTCTGAGAAAGGATTTCCAGAATTAAAAAACAATTCACCACAGGGGCCTTCTGAGAAAATGGAATGAGCCCTACAGAACTGTGATTAAGCATACCTTGTGACAGGCCTGTTTCAGTCCAGTAGAGATATTTCCAGAATGGACAAGCATATCATACTAATCAATGTATATCTGTCCCCACTTTGTAAGGACAAATTCCTCCCCCACCCCATGCAATAAGAAACTTAATGCCAGGTAGTCATTTCCACCCCACCCGCACCCCTAACTTGGAAATTCCCTAAATGCCTTTATAAACAGCTGTAACCAGATGGCTATTGAGACTGACACTCTGGCTCTCCTGTTTGAGGTTTCCCCACTTGTGAAAAGGTTTTTTCTCTCACTGGGCAGCCAAAGGCAAAGTGGCTTTGGAAGGGCAAATGTTCTCCCAAACTCACTTAATGCTTTAATTTATATGTGGTAATTATTTCTTTTGACACTTTTTTCTTTATTTCTGCATAGGATTCTAGGAAGCAGAAGCAGATCTAGCACCTAAGAGGTATCAATAAATATTAGATAAATTGTCTTGCACTGTAAGGAACTTCAAGCAATATTGCTAAAATTTAAGTAACACTCACCACACTAGATTCTAGCAAAAATCAACTCTCAAAAATACTTTCCTGGTAGTAAGGTCATCAGTATTTGTGATCCGGACCTCTTGCACATTTGCTTTTAAGAGTAATAAATCTTTAAAGTTACCAAATCTGTCAGCTGACATGCATTAAAGGCATTTAATGTCTAGTACTTGCAATGCAAACTGGATTTATTCCAAGGTATATAGGAAAGGGTACAATATCAGACATATGCAGGTAACCAGACAAGGAATTGTTTGGAGAGAAGACGGCAGGGACTGGATAAAGGAGAGGAACATATTCTCTCCCAGAAAGGGATCTCCACCCCATTAACACAAGCCTTTCTTCTGAAGCAAAAGCTGGCTAAGAGTAAATAGAAGAAAGACACAAATTATTTAGGAATCAAGTAACCAATAGTCCAATCAAGTACAAAAATATCAAAGCTGTCAAAAGTCAAAATTAAATGAAATTCCATGAACCCTCCTGTGAAGGTGATTTGGAAAATTGTGCAAATTATTGAATTTGTACCCCTCATTATCCACACTACTGTTTGTATACCATTCCAAGATCAAATTATATGCTTTGCACATTGACGTCTGGAGACTCTCAAATAAGTGCTGGTTTTAAAATCCCAAAGTTTTGCTTTTGATTCTAAGAAAGCTATCACAGAATGCCTTGAGTTTCTCCTCACAGCTTATACTGAAATGCGAAAGGAAAGAGATAAGCTGAGAACTGAGCTCTTGAGTAAAAAGAAACAAGAAATTGAGGTCCTGGAAAATTCTGGGCCTACAGAAAGGGAGACTTCAGAGTATAGTGCCCTGTGTGTGGATTTAACCAAATGTGGAACCAGCCAGCCATCTCAGAGAAAGTCAGGATTGGACATGGAGTTATCCAGGAAGGATTTGTGGAAACTCCTTATGTCTGATGGGCATGAGCCAAGGCTACTGCATAGAAAGCCAATGAGAGTGCTGTGGGAACTGTATAAACAGAGCCGCTGCCAGTCTGGACTGGGAGATTTAGAGAAGGGACACATTGGAGGAAAAATAACTTCCGAGGCAAAGCCATGGAGACTGAGGTCTGAAGTCAAGAAGCCCCAGGCTAGGAGAGCGGACCCACCCAAGCACGTGGAGAGGGTGAGTTTGCCCCAAAGGCAGAGAATGGGCCTTCCACCTCATTGCAGTGGAAGAGTCATGCCGCCTCAGGCCTTGGAGAGGGTGAAGCACGTTTCTTGGGGTTGGGGGAGAGCCTGACTGCCACCACATGAAGGGGCTGAGCGTGTGCCCTGGAGATGGCAGAGAACCTGGGTGCGGCCCCAATGCTTGGAAAGGGTGGAGCCGAGAGAAAGGTGGTCTCCCCAATATCCCCCAAGGTTGCATTCAGAGAGAGGCAGGCATAGGCATTTGGAAAGGGTGGGACTGCCACTTTCTAAAGCCTTGAGGATAAATGAGTCTCAGACTTTGAAATCTAATGGATTTTGCCCTGTGGGTTTTTGAAACTGTATGGGTCCAGTGACCCCTGTGTTCCTTCCTCCCTATGGAAATGTGTCTATGTATCCTGTGAATGTTCCTCCTTTATATGTTGGCAGCAAATAACTTGCTATGAGTTTTCAAAGGTCCAGAGCAAATGGAGAAAATTTTGCCTTAGGACAGATCATGTCTGTAACTGACTTGATGAGATTTTATACTGTCTCTAATTTTGTACTTCATCATATTGCTACTGATAGGTTTAAGGATTTCTGATGTTGTTATGAAATTAATGTATTTTGTATATGTTGAAAACATGTCTTTTTTAGGGGCCAGAGGGTGGAATGTGCTGGTTTGAAAGGAAGTGTGCCCCCTAAGAAAAGCCATGTTTTAATATAAGTCCCATTTCATAAAGTAGAATAATCTCTATTCAACACTGTATGTTTGAAACTGTGATTGGATCATCTCCCTGGTTGATGTGATTTAGTCAAGAGTGGTTGTTAAACTGGATTAAGGGATGACATGTCTCCACCCATTTGGGTGGGTCTTGATTGGTTTATTGGAGTCCTATAAAAAAGGAAATATTTTAGAGAATGAGAGATTCAGAGAGACTCAGAGAGAGCAGAGAATGCTGCAGCACCATGAAGCAGAGAGTCCATCAGCCAGCGACCTTTGGAGATGAAGAAGGAAAACGCCTCCCAGGGAGCTTCGTGAAACAGGAAGCCAGGAGAGAAAACTAGCAGATGATGATGCCATGTTTGGAAGCCCTGACTTGTTTACCACGTGCCTTCTCACTTGAGAGAGAAACCCTGAACTTCATCGGTCTTCTTGAACCAAGGTATCTTTCCCTGGATGTCTTTGATTGGACATTTCTATAGACTTGTTTTAATTGGGACACTTTCTTGACCTTAGAACTGTAAACTTGCAACTCATTAAATTCCCCTTTTTAAAAGCCATTCCGTTTCTGGTATATTGCATTCCAGCAGCTAACTAACCAGAACAGATTTCTCATGCATTCTTGAAATTCTCTATGACCTATTTGATCTTCCTTTTTTTCAGTGACTGAATACCACTTTCCCACCAAAGACATGAATGAAATATATATGATTTTTCTACTACAAGTGTTGGTATCATACTTTTGCTGTTTCAATTGCAAGAGAATTGCATTCAAAGTGTCCATGTTGTAGAGAATTAGCTAAGAATAAAGGAAATAATAGGTGGCTTCAATAGGAAAAATAGATTCTTAAAAGCCCAGAATGTTCTGTTTATTTATATTTTGGTTCACATTACAAAACTAAGATGCAGAACCACAAAAAATGTTAGATCCTAGATAAAGTCCATGAGCTCTGACATTAAGTCCTTTGTCCTATTTCAAAAATATGCTAATAATCAATTTCATAAAGGGTCATACTGAACTTGTAAAAAGTCACTGGAAAGCCAAAGGCAAAATGGCTTTGGAAGAGTGAAGACTCTCCCAAACTCACTACACTTCCCCCAAGGCTTTTTATTGACCTATAAACTTCTGTCTTGTTCTTCCATGCACTTTTCTGCACACCCCTTTCTTCAAAGCCAGACCTTTGTGCCAGAGTCAGACTTAATTTGATTTCTTTCATGACTAAAGCTTTGGAATGGGATAAATACCTATAGAAATATCTATGCAATAGATACTGAATTCTACCTGGTGTCCAGGAGAAGGCAATAGAAGCAAAAGATTCCCTGCAGGAAGAGCCTCCAGAGCCCCTTGATGTTTCCAACAATGGCAGCTCTGGAATTTTCAGGTAGGCTTATTTGATTTGTAGGTGTCTTCATGTTGGCCATCTAACACCAAGTTGGAGAGGGAGGTGGAATGCATTGTGAAGCTGCATTTGCATAACAACTCTCATAAGATTAAGAAAATATCTGCCATCCATATTAAAAAAAATAGAGAAAGGGGTTTGATGGAGATGGGGAGGGAGGGTAAAGCCCTCAAGCCAACCATTGCCACTCTCTGGCCTGCATCAGGGAAAGGTACACACACATTCTCAAACACAAAATCTTACCCACACATGCACACTCATGCACACACACGGCATCAAAACACCATTATCCCAAAGCTTCAGGGTGCTATTTTAATAAGACTTTGATGCTTTGAATTAATAAAGTTTATTTCAGTATAAATGAGTTTAAGCCTACATTAATGATGTTTCTGAGGTCCCAGTCACAGCCAGGGAGAGGGTAAATAAAAATATGAATGTCCACCTTTAATGTATTTGAAATATTTTGTTCTATTAAGTATATAAAAAACTCCATCTCTGCCATGTACAAAATATTTTTATTGATAGGTAGCTCAAGTCACTGTTACAATTCTTAATCTGTAATAAGTAAATGAGTTTTCACTGGGCATGTTGCAATTAGTGTACAGGACAGTAAATGAAGCAAAGAATTGAAAAGCCAACCACATCTGAGGAATATATGGTGATCTATAACTGTGCTATGATGTTGTTTCTCAAATACATTGGGGAACATGTTTCTAGATATTTCATTCATATCATAAAACCCACACATTTAGCACACAAGCTTCTCGGGGACTCTCTGATTAGTTAAAAAGCCTCAAAACTATGGGGAGAATTTATTTTATGCTGTGCTCTTAGATCATTTTAAAATTATTAGATCATTTAGATCATTTTATTTATTTCAAATAGTTAAAGTAGCACGAGAAAAAGAAAGCAAAAGTGGCTGCATCACAATCTCATAATCTGATCTGTGATTCTCTGTCATATTAGGTAGTAATTATAGAATGATAATTCATTGATATGCATGTGTGCAAAAAATAAAGATATTTTGTATGTTTGAGTTCAAAGACTAGGTGAGACTCTAAACTAGGGTATGAAACTATTATTTGAAAGCATCAATAACAAAAATTCAAGAAAAAGCACTCCATGGTCTATGCTTAAAATACATAGCCAAGATTAGACATTTTCTAGCAGATGATACATATTTTTCTTTTATGTGATGTTTTGTTTTTATAAAAGAAAAATCTGGAAACTATCAATATAGATTAAGGATTGCCCTGATTCAGTTGGGCTATACCTTAATGAAAAAAGAGCATCTTCAAGAGATCTTTTTTACATGTGCTCACACCCATAGGAATACCGATTAAAATTCAGAACATGTCTTTCCTTGGACCACACAGTTTAACCGACTGTTCTAGTTTGCTAGCTGCTGTAATGCAACACACCAGAGATGGTTTGGCTTTTAATGAAAGGGGATTTATTTAGTTAAATGCATAGAGTTTTTCAGAGGAAAGGCAGCTAACTTTCAACTGAGGTTCTTTCTTACATGGGAAGGCACAGCACAATCTCTGCTGGCCTTCTCTCCAGGCCTCTGGGTTCCAACAACTTTCCTCTGGGTGATTTTTTTCCAAAGGCCTGGGCCAAGCTGCGAGTGCTGAGATGAGGTATGCTGAGATGCTTGGGCTGTGCTATGTTGAACTCTCTCATTTATACATCAGCCAATTAAATCAAACATCATCCATTGCAGCAGGCATGCTTCCTAGCTGACTACAGATGTAAACAGCAACAGATGAGGTTCACATGCCATTGGCTCATGTCCACAGCAATAGAACTAGGCACCTTCACCTGGCCAAGTTGACACCTGAACCTAACTACCACACTGAACACAGCCTGTATCACCTGGAATAAGGTATCCTAATTTAAAAACATCCTAATTTAATAAGTAAAAGTAGTATATCATTGAATTTCCTTGACTACTTACAAGTAGAAATTTGTTAACTGTTTGTTATATTTTGGTCTTATGAGTATTATCTACTCATGCCAATTTATTCTAATTATCTTATTAATTTTAATACTTTCTGCTAAAAATAATGTTTCCTTCATTGTTTGTTAAAATATTTTCCACTTTTGTTTGTGCTTTAATTTCAATCTTTTTAATTTACAAGCTTAATCTATTAATTTATTCTATTGTTATGTCTATTTTTCTTACCATTCCTTTTGTTCCTTATAGCTTAGCAAACCTTGTCGCTCTACCCCAAGAATTGCTATATTTAACTGTTTGGTTCTATTTTTCATAATAGAGTGTTTTATTTTAAATTAATTATTAATTCATCTGCAATTTATATCAGTACATGTTATGGGGTGATTAGAAACTTTTTTTTCCAAAATGTGTCAAAAAATATCATTTGAAAAATTCTTCTTGTTCTCATTTATTTATGGGATCTTTTTATTGGATATTTATTTCTTACATATAATAAAGTTTGTTTCTGGGCATTTCTCTTCCATTAGACTGCATCTTCTCATATCATCATTACCTTGTTCTATTTATTTCAGGCATTAATTTGCTCTGTTGTTTGCTAAGGTTAGATACCATAATTAATTGTTATTTTCATTGTTTTAACTATGTCCCACCTCTTTAGTTCCCATATGAACTTTAGAAAACATTTACTAACTTCTGGAAATATAAATCCTCTTGGAGTTTCAAATAGATTTATATTAACTCTATGTGTTTATTTTATAAATATAGATATATTTGTATCACTCAGACTTTCCTTTTCAAGTTATATCTTCACATTTACTCAAGTCTTCAATATTCCATAAGGCTTAAAGGGTTTTAGAAGTCATACATGTTTCATATTTAGATGATTCTGTCTTCTCTCTCTCTTCCTCTCCCCCACCCCCCTGTCTCCCTCTGCCCCTCCCTTCTCTCCCTTTTGCTCTCTGCTTATTGGTATTAAGAAGAGAATTGAATTTTGTGCTGTTTTTATTGTCTGCACTTCAGTTTTCTCATTTCAATCATGTGAAGGGACGAATAGATCCTCTTAGCATAGAACTTAACCAACCTTAGCATGAAATAGGAGCGCAATAAAAACTATTAGCCAAATGAATGAAAGAGAACAGGGAATGCCTATTGGACTTCAATTGTTTCAAGTAGGAGCGAAGGTGAGGAGCTGTGTTATATTCTGTTATTTTATTCTGTTATCCATTATTCTCATTTTGACTCCATCCCATCCTTCACTTGATCCTGTCACCTGACTCCATTCCATCTCTGCACTTATCTTCTATCTTTACTTTGGGTTTTAGATATATTGGAGAGAAATCCCCCGGCACTCATTCCCTCAAAAAAGTGAATCAGATCATGACCCTTCTCTTTTCTCCTACGTGAAATCTAAATTACATTACTTTCCCATTGCAGGGAGTATGCACAGTTCCACACCCACTGCAAAGCAGTGGAGAAGTGGTCCCGTGCTCCAAAGAGTAAGATATCAAAGTTTCCCTACTGATCCAGGCTACATTTATTTCAGCTAGAGATATTATACAGGTGCTTTGAGTTATTCTAGGTACATAACAAATGTCTCATCACAGCTGTAGTGTTCCTTTTCTTAGATTGTTAAATTATAGCTGAGTCCCCAGCTTCATATTATGAAAGTCCCATTTATCATAACAAGTTCTTGTATGGAAGATGCACCATTATCTCTATTAAGACTTTATCACTTCTAGGAAATTCATGTGTAAGAATTTGGGCAATCCTTCAAGATGAATATCCTTGTTATACTGTTGTTATAAAATACAGTTAGCAGAGGCCTCTTGTCATCTGACCATTAAAACGTGATGCCTGAGGTTTTTACTTTTGCTCATTGCCATCTTTTGATTCCTTTGTAAATAAAGTTAGCTATTTGGACTGCTTTGCTAATTACTGAGGAACATATTCCATTTCTGCAAACTGACAAAATGCACAGAACTTCAATGAAATGACACAGTGAATGTGACTCTTCAAAATCTATACAAATTGGTGGGCTAATGACCTGATGGGGGTAATTCCAGCACAGGAATTGTACAGACTGAAAAACATTGGGTTTGTCCCTTCTCATAGCGTTCAACCTCTGTCCTTCAGCCTCCACCCTGTTGACTTAGGATGCTTCTTCTTGCCCCAAGTTGATAAGCAGAATGTCTATATTTTTGTTTTGATTTTATGCTATTCAGAAGAGACAACTTAAGTTGTACACTTGTTTAGTGGACACTTAATTAATTCCTAATTTCTCCTTATGGAAAAGTCACTTTTCCCTCATTCTTAGCCCAGGTGGTTTAGTGGTGCTAACTGTACTCCAGACTTCAGATTCTGGACACAAGACCAGGCTAGAGGTTTACCTGGGACTTTTGTTGGAGTTATCTGGGAAAAGGATCATTCCATTCTTTAGGATTGGAAACTGTATGTGTAAGACTAAAGCTGCCACCAGATATTTTTGGGTACTTGGTGCCTACATGAGATTGAGACCATCACAAAGAAAACTATATCTGAGAGAGGGAGGAAAGGGAGACATTTTTGAACTTGGGTTTCAATTCCTAAGACCATCTTCATCTCTGACTCCCCAGTCACAGAAACCAACAAATTCCCTTTCTGCCTTAAAATGATTTAGGTTGAGTGTTTGGCACATGGAACCAAAAGTCCTGACTAAATATACTTTGGCATGAAGATGTCACTGCTCTTGGGTTAGTGTTAATTGTCACAGGATTCTATAAATTCATGAGAAGAGATGAGGCTTTTGAAATCCCATGTCTCAGAATTGGGTGAGAAGATATTAGTAGCTGGCTGGCTTCTTCTCTGAAAATACCCTTGGTTGTCATGGTGATGAGAGAAAGCAGATACTAAGTGAAGATTCTGAAATATTTTCATACAAAATCTGACCTGGGTGGGAGATGTATCTAATCCAGCTTTAACAGTGCTGTGAATAGTATGACATTGGTAGAACATCCTCAGATTCTCTTGAGTTACACAGGTCTCGGTTTCTCTACATGGCTCAAGGAATCTAAAGGGACAGCATTACTATAAAGAGTACCACAGACAAACTGGAACTTGTGTCTTTGCAAATACTCAGCTTGATGTCAGGCTATGGTACCTCTTCAGCCCTTTAGATGGCTAGACATATTTTTGAGGCTTTCCTCCCTACTTTTTGACCATGAAAAAGCATAAGCAGTAAGACTAAGCTTTTGGCTTTTTTTTCTTTTCCTAAAATGCTTAACCTTTACATAACTAACTACAGAACTGCTACTTAAAAGATTAACTGAAAGATTCACATTGACCCTCAATTTTCTAAAAATTCCCAACAGTGATACCCTGGAAGGAATATAAGATATAATTTTCCAAAATTCTGAGTTTCTTTAGGGTTTAGAGGTTGCTAAACTTCTTAGAGAAACCTGACAGTTCATATTTTCATGTAAGATCACATCTAAGATGGTTAGTTCTTTGGTAATTTCCTCTTTATACAATAGTATTTCTATCAAAAACTCTCAACGAATTCTGAAACATCATACATTTGGGGGATAAATTTTATGAGATTAATATTTGGGGGTACATTTTCATTCTGCTTTTTTAATGGGATTTTAAAGCCTCACCTCATTGTCTATAAAACAACAATTTTATTAGGAAGTTAAGGGATAATTTCTTGCCCTGATTCTGCTCTGCAACAAAGAATAGCTGGAGGAGTGATTTTACCTCAGTGAGCCAGAATTTTCATGTGCAAAATGCAGGAATTGGATCAGGTGAGCTTTTGAGCCTTTTCTAACCTCAGTCTATGCTTTTGGGTAGGACAAGCAATACTTACAAATAGGATTTAACAGAAATTTAAATCTTTGATGCACCAGAGTAACAGAAATTAGTTTCCAAAAACACAAGGCAATCAGGTTAATAAAGTAACTGTTTAACTAGAAAGATGGTGTGAAACAAAGTTTAAATGTACTTTGCCAGATGTTATATAAACTACTTCTGGAAGATGTTTTACTTAATTTCTGTACTTTCTAACAACACCAGAAGAATTTTTTTGGCTATTTTTTTAACTGTCATAGATTCCTGCTGTGGTGGGCATGAAGATGCACTGTCCAGATTGCCTTCCAGAGAGGGACTCATTTTCCAGCTGAGGGGAAGGAGGTCAGCAGATAGGCTGAGGTTAGGGCTTTTATGTGAAGACAGCCTGCACATATCACACCCTTTGGGGTGAGAGCTTGCATTCCATGACTGAATGGGGGACTGAAGGCCCAATGAGGGACCTTTGGGTGGATATTCCCACTAGGGTTGGCCAAGGTTTTTTTGGACCTGTATCATGTTTGCTTCTCCCTCTTTCAAATTCTGCTTACTCCTCCTTCTCTTTGAAGGTCTTGATCCCTTATAAACATCTTGCACCAAACTCCATCTTACCATCTGCATTGTGCTTTGAATATCTGTCATTAATTTAGCATGAGATGTGGGGATTCATGTCCAATGTATTAATAATGTTTTTTTTCAGGATATTGGTACTTTGGGAAAAAAAGTTTTGTGTTTTTCTGTATTGCTTCAATTTTGCAAAAATAATGAGAAAGCATAATTTTGAAATTTGAAAATATTTGAAAAATAGTTCTTGTAAAACAAAAAAAACTAGCAAAGTATTGACAACCCAATGGGATAAGAAGGATAAGGAACAAGAGAATAAAAAAATAAAAAAGAGAATCAACAATAGATTTTAAATCAGAAATAAGCTGCATTTATTTCTGACTATAACTGTTTAAGATCAGTGCAAACTGTTTCCCAATACTTTTTTTAATCTCATGTTAGTCTCCTTATAGAACTTAATAGTAAATATACTTTGTAAAATTATATACACTGAAACAATTTACCAAAGTATAAGATAATCCATAGCATTGCTATGGATTTTAAATTTTGAAGTTTGACAAAACACAAATTCTTCCTTCTATATATAGATCAAATTTCATCCATCCTCTGAGAAGGCTTAGGTGGTTAACAAAGCATATTCTATCCAGTATGCCTAGGAATGTTCTAATTCTGAACAAACAATAATTTCAACACCCTACTTATACTCACATTTTGTGGGAAGAAGTTTAATTGAAATAGATATGGGGATTATATAAAGATATGTGAAAGCCTTCCTCAGACAAATCTCAGATGGTTATAGTGTTAATTAGGATCATATGTGATAAATGATTGCAGCAGGAACCATGTGACCATCCTTATGGCTTCCATGACATTCTTGTGTCCTGGATTTCCAGTATCTCAGCCGGTTGCTCTACTCTCAATCTTGCCAGGACCCTTACTAAATGTAACATCTGAGTGCTTCTTTCACTTGCTAAACCAAAAATTACCATTGGCAAATAAAATCCTTTAGTTTCAAATAAGAGTAGGAAGTAAAAATACCTCCTTATTTCCATCCTGAGTGCTACCATTTTCCATATATTTATCCATTATATCATAGGAAAAAGTCCTTATTTTTCAAATGTTAAAATAGAGCTCCAGCAGCAGTTTAATATGCAACCACCATCCAAGCTTTTCTTTCTCTCCTCCCTGTTAGACACATTTACCAATGTCACCTTTTTATTCTTTCTACAGATATCAAGGGTAATCTAAAGATCAAATTCCATTATGATGAAAACCATTACTTAAAAAGATAGCCATTTGCTTGAAACATTGATAAATGGTCATTTCCCTTACAAACAAAGAATGCACATCATTCTTCATGTTCATTGCCTTGGGATGTTTTCTTTTACAGGCTTGTTAAAAATAGACCAAAGGAGACTTCCTGGAAGATGGTGGCTTAGTAAGACGCGCGGATCTTAGTTTCTTCTCCAGGACACCTACTAGGGGAGTAGAAACGATACAGAAAGCGCCCAAAGCCACAACAGAGATAAAAAAGACAGCGTACCCCATCCTGGAACGGCTGGCTGGCTGAGAGAAGCAGCTCGGGTGAGATCGCCGAGGCGCGCGGGCCTTACCGGGCGGGGTGGCAAGCGGCCGGAGTCACTCCCTTCCCCCTTCCCGGGCCGGCTGGGAGAATTGGAGAGGTGGTCCCCTGAAACCAAGGCGACTGGCGCCCCCACCACGCGCAGCCCCCGGACCAACTGAGAGAATTGGATCGGAAACCCCCAGGCCGCGGAGAACGGTGACCCCGTGACTCCCGGGGAACGTGCACTCTCTCGGGTGGGCCGCTGCCGCTGGCACCCTCCCGCCACGCTTGTTGCCCAGGGCCGACTAGGAAATTCGGACGGGCTCTTTCCCTGGCTGCGGCGACCAGCAACCCTCCCTGCGTTCGGACACCCTCCCTGCGTTCGGACCCCGGGCCGGCTCAAGCCGCTTCGGCTAGCGAACCCCCAGGACAGCGAGAGCTTTCCAAAGTTTAAGCTCCCACAGCACCTTTTACTGGTGGGACCCGCAGACAAACGGGTGCCACGAGCGCCACCTACTGGGCAGGATAAGAAAAACAGAACCCAGAGATTTCACAGAAAAATATTACAACCTTGCTGGGTCCAACACCAAGAGAAATCTGAATAAATGCCCAGATGCCAGCAGCAGAAGATAACTGTCCACGCTCAAAAGATTGAGAATATGGCTCAGTCAAAGGAACAAACCAATAGCTCAAATGAGACACAAGAGCTGAGACAACTAATGCTGAATATACGAACAGAAATGGAAAACCTCTTCAAAAATGAAATCGATAAATTGAGGGAGGACATGAAGAGGACATGGGCTGAACATAAAGAAGAAATAGAAAAACTGAAAAAACAAATCGCAGAACTTATGGAAGTGAAGGATAAAGTAGCAAACATAGAAAAAATAATGGATAGCTACAATGATAGATTTAAAGAGACAGAAGATAGAATTAGTGAATTGGAGGATGGAACATCTGAATTCCAAAAAGAAACAGAAACTATAGGGGAAAGAATGGAAAAATTTGAACAGGGTATCAGGGAACTCAAGGACAATATGAACCGCACAAATATACGTGTTGTGGGTGTCCCAGAAGGAGAAGAGAAGGGAAAAGGAGGAGAAAAACTAATGGAAGAAATTATCACTGAAAATTTCCCAACTCTTATGAAAGACCTAAAATTACAGATCCAAGAAGTGCAGCGCACCCCAAAGAGAATAGACCCAAATAGGCGTTCTCCAAGACACTTACTAGTTAGAATGTCAGAGGTCAAAGAGAAAGAGAAGATCTTGAAAGCAGCAAGAGAAAAACAATCCATTACATACAAGGGAAACCCAATAAGACTTTGTGTAGATTTCTCAGCAGAAACCATGGAAGCTAGAAGACAGTGGGATGATATATTTAAAATACTAAAAGAGAAAAACTGCCAACCAAGACTCCTATATCCAGCAAAATTATCCTTCAAAAATGAGGGAGAAATTAAAACATTCCCAGACAAAAAGTCACTGAAAGAATTTGTGACCAAGAGACCAGCTCTGCAAGAAATACTAAAGGGAGCACTAGAGTCAGATACAAAAAGACAGAAGAGAGAGATACGGAAAAGAGTGTAGAAAGAAGGAAAATCAGATATGATATATATAATACAAAAGGCAAAATGTTAGAGGAAAATATTATCCAAACAGTAATAACACTAAATGTCAATGGACTGAATTCCCCAATCAAAAGACATAGATTGGCAGAATGGATTAAAAAACAGGATCCTTCGATATGCTGTCTACAGGAAACACATCTTAGACCCAAAGATAAACATAGGTTGAAAGTGAAAGGTTGGGAAAAGATATTTCATGCAAATAACAACCAGAAAAGAGCAGGAGTGGCTATACTAATATCCAACAAATTAGACTTCAAATGTAAAACAGTTAAAAGAGACAAAGAAGGACACTATATACTAATAAAAGGAACAATTAAACAAGAAGACATAACAATCATAAATATTTACGCACCGAATCAGAATGCCCCAAAATACGTGAGGAATATACTGCAAACACTGAAAAGGGAAATAGACTCATATACCATAATAGTTGGAGACTTCAACTCACCACTCTCATCAATGGACAGAACATCTAGACAGAGGATCAACAAAGAAATAGAGAATCTGAATATTACTATAAATGAGCTAGACTTAATAGACATTTATAGGACATTACATCCCACAACAGCAGGATACACCTTTTTCTCAAGTGCTCATGGATCATTCTCAAAGATAGACCATATGCTGGGTAACAAAGCAAGTCTCAACAAATTTAAAAAGATTGAAATCTTACACAACACTTTCTCGGACCATAAAGGAATGATGTTGGAAATCAATAATAGGCAGAGTGCCAGAAAATTCACAAATACGTGGAGGCTCAACAACACACTCCTAAACAACGACTGGGTCAAAGAAGAAATTGCAAGAGAAATTAGCAAATACCTCGAGGCGAATGAAAATGAAAACACAACATATCAAAACTTATGGGATGCAGCAAAGGCAGTGCTAAGAGGGAAATTTATTGCTCTAAATGCCTATATCAGAAAAGAAGAAAAGGCAAAAATTCAGGAATTAACTATCCATTTGGAAGAACTAGAGAAAGAACAGCAAGCTAACCCCAAAGCAAGCAAAAGGAAAGAAATAACAAAGATTAGAGCACAAATAAATGAAATTGAAAACATGAAAACAATAGAGAAAATCAATAAGGCCAGAAGTTGGTTCTATGAGAAAATCAATAAGATTGATGGGCCCTTAGCAAGATTGACAAAAAGAAGAAGAGAGAGGATGCAAATAAATAAGATCGGAAATGGAAGAGGAGACATAACTACTGACCTCACAGAAATAAAGGAGGTAATAACAGGATACTATGAACAACTTTACGCTAATAAATACAACAATTTAGAGGAAATGGACGGGTTCCTGGAAAGACATGAACAACCAACTTTGACTCAAGAAGACATAGATGACCTCAACAAACCAATCACAAGTAAAGAAATTGAATTAGTCATTCAAAAGCTTCCTAAAAAGAAAAGTCCAGGACCAGATGGCTTCACATGTGAATTCTACCAAACGTTCCAGAAAGAATTAGTACCAATTCTCTTCAAACTCTTCAAAAAAATCGAAGTGGAGGGAAAACTACCTAATTCATTCTATGAAGCCAACATCACCCTCATACCAAAACCAGGCAAAGATATTACAAAAAAAGAAAACTACAGACCAATCTCTCTAATGAATACAGATGCAAAAATCCTCAATAAAATTCTAGCAAATCGTATCCAACAACACATTAAAAGAATTATACATCATGACCAAGTAGGATTCATCCCAGGTATGCAAGGATGGTTCAACATAAGAAAATCAATTAATGTAATACACCATATCAACAAATCAAAGCAGAAAAATCACATGATCATCTCAATTGATGCAGAGAAGGCATTCGACAAGATTCAACATCCTTTCCTGTTGAAAACACTTCAAAAGATAGGAATACAAGGGAACTTCCTTAAAATGATAGAGGGAATATATGAAAAACCCACAGCTAATATCATCCTCAATGGGGAAAAATTGAAAACTTTCCCCCTAAGATCAGGAACAAGACAAGGATGTCCACTATCACCACTATTATTCAACATTGTGTTGGAGGTTCTAGCCAGAGCAATTAGACAAGAAAAAGAAATACAAGGCATCAAAATTGGAAAGGAAGAAGTAAAACTATCACTGTTTGCAGACGATATGATGCTATACGTCGAAAACCCGGAAAAATCCACAACAAAACTACTAGAGCTAATAAATGAGTACAGCAAAGTAGCAGGTTACAAGATCAACATTCAAAAATCTGTAGCATTTCTATACACTAGTAATGAACAAGCTGAGGGGGAAATCAAGAAACGAATCCCATTTACAATTGCAACTAAAAGAATAAAATACCTAGGAATAAATTTAACTAAAGAGACAAAAAACCTATATAAAGAAAACTACAAAAAACTGCTAAAAGAAATCACAGAAGACCTAAATAGATGGAAGGGCATACCGTGTTCATGGATTGGAAGACTAAATATAGTTAAGATGTCAATCCTACCTAAATTGATTTACAGATTCAATGCAATACCAATCAAAATCCCAACAACTTATTTTTCAGAAATAGCAAAACCAATAAGCAAATTTATCTGGAAGGGCAGGGTGCCCCGAATTGCTAAAAACATCTTGAGGAAAAAAAACGAAGCTGGAGGTCTCGTGCTGCCTGACTTTAAGGCATATTATGAAGCCACAGTGGTCAAAACAGCATGGTATTGGCATAAAGATAGATATATCGACCAATGGAATCGAATAGAGTGCTCAGATATAGACCCTCTCATCTATGGACATTTGATCTTTGATAAGGCAGTCAAGCCAACTCACCTGGGACAGAGCAGTCTCTTCAATAAATGGTGCCTAGAGAACTGGATATCCATATGCAAAAGAATGAAAGAAGACCCATCTCTCACACCCTATACAAAAGTTAACTCAAAATGGATCAAAGATCTAAACATTAGGTCTAAGACCATAAAACAGTTAGAGGAAAATGTTGGGAGATATCTTATGGATCTTACAACTGGAGGCAGTTTTATGGACCTTAAACCTAAAGCAAGAGCACTGAAGAAGGAAATAAATAAATGGGAACTCCTCAAAATTAAACACTTTTGTGCATCAAAGAACTTCATCAAGAAAGTAGAAAGACAGCCTTCACAATGGGAGACAATATTTGGAAATGATATATCAGATAAAGGTCTAGTATCCAGAATTTATAAAGAGATTGTTCATCTCAACAACAAAAAGACAGCCAACCCAATTACAAAATGGGAAAAAGACTTGAACAGACACTTCTCAGAAGAAGAAATACGGATGGCCAAGAGGCACATGAAGAGATGCTCAATGTCCCTGGCCATTAGAGAAATGCAAATCAAAACCACAATGAGATATCATCTCACACCCACCAGAATGGCCATTATCAACAAAACAGAAAATGACAAGTGCTGGAGAGGATGCGGAGAAAGAGGCACACTTATCCACTGTTGGTGGGAATGTCAAAGGGTGCAACCACTGTGGAAGGCAGTTTGGCGGTTCCTCAAAAAGCTGAATATAGAATTGCCATACGACCCAGCAATACCATTGCTAGGTATCTACTCAAAGGACTTAAGGGCAAAGACACAAACGGACATTTGCACACCAATGTTTATAGCAGCATTATTTACAATTGCAAAGAGATGGAAACAGCCAAAATCTCCATCAACAGAAGAGTGGCTAAACAAACTGTGGTATATACATACGATGGAATATTATGCAGCTTTAAGACAAGATAAACTTATGAACCATGTAATAACATGGATGGACCTAGAGAATATTATGCTGAGTGAATCCAGCCAAAAACTAAAGGACAAATACTGTATGGTCCCACTGATGTGAACGGACATTCGAGAATAAACTTGAAATATGTCATTGGTAACAGAGTTCAGCAGGAGTTAGAAACAGGGTAAGACAATGGGTAATTGAAGCTGAAGGGATACAGACTGTGCAACAGGACTAGATACAAAAACTCAAAAATGGACAGCACAATAATACCTAATTGTAAAGTAATCATGTTAAAACACTGAATGAAGCTGCATCTGAGCTATAGGTTTTTGTTTTGTTTTGTTTTGTTTTGTTTTGATTTTACTATTATTACTTTTATTTTTTTCTCTATATTAACATTCTATATCTTTTTCGGTTATGTTGCTAGTTCTTCTAAACCAATGCAAATGTACTAAGAAATGATGATCATGCATCTATGTGATGATGTTAAGAATTAATGATTGCATGTGTAGAATGGTATGATCTCTAAATGTTGGGTTAATTTCTTTTTTTCCGTTAATTAAAAAAAAAAAAAAGAAGGGATAATTGGAGATGAAGGGATACAGACTGTACAACGGGACTGGATATAAAAACTCAGAAATGGACAGCACAATACTACCCAATTGTAATGCAATTATGTTAAAACACTGAATGAAGCTGCATGTGAGGTATAGGTTTTTTGTTTTTGTTTTTTTGTTTTTTTCTTTCTATTATTGTTTTAATTCTTATTCTGTTGTCTTTTTATTTCTTTTTCTAAATCGATGCAAATGTACTAAGAAATGATGAATATGCAACTATGTGATGTTATTAAGAATTACTGATTGTACATGTAGATTGGAATGATTTCTAATTGTTTTGTTAATTCTTTTTTTAATTAATAAAAAAAATTTTAAAAAAATAGACCAAAGGAGACAAAACTTAATCTCACTAATTGAAATGGATGGCCCTAGAGCAATTATCCATAGCCTCTGAAGGGCAAGATTTATTAAGGTCTCACTGTAGCCACATTTACCAGGCTGCAGCATATGTGGACCAACTTTCTATCCTTTCAGAAGTCTGAGCAATGTTGTGCCTAGTGGGGAAGAATAGCAATAGCTCCAAGAAGTGACATTCCAGAGAGTGTGTGCATTTGAGATTTCAATTAAAAGCCCCTGCCCACAGGTGGATCTCTTCCAAGCACTGCCCATTGTGTCCTTTCTCCTTCATGAGCCAGGGGAATGAGGAGCCATCTATAGGGCTTTGTTTTCTGGGTGTTTTGTGAGACAATGGAATAAAGAATAGCAAGTTCAGCTAGTGCCAAAGCTCTGTCACACATGCCAAAACCTGTCATCTGGAAGCCTGGTGTTTTTATTCAGAGCAGCTCTGTAAGTTGGGAAAGACATTCTGATTTGAAGATCCATTAACTTCTGTTAAGGGCCATATTTTAGTATGAACATCTTTAAGGGGATAAATAAGTATTGAATCCTGTTGAGCCCAAGTCCAGATTGTTCAGAAAAAGAATTGCACTAAATAATCTTCAAGTTCTTACAGACTCATGTACTTCAAAGCTCACATTTTGAGAAGTGTTGGCATTTATCTTGATAATGTATTTAGAATTTTTTTAATGCTGTGCTTTGTGCTGTGAAATATTTGGACAGTATATTTTAATAATGTCTTTCACTTAGTAGGTGCCCTGATCTTTATGTGAATGAACTGTGCCACATTCACTCATTCAACAAATATTTATTAAGTACCTACTATATGATGATCACATTATTAGGTACTGCATATTGGGCAGTGAACAGAATTCCTGTTATACTATGGCACATAATTCAGAGAGGTTGTCTTTCCACTAGTTATAGGCTACGGATAGATGAAAAATAAGAACTGGAACTCAAAAATATCATGTAAGCCCTTCAATTCTTTGGACCCAAGTGACCATTCCAGCTTTTCTTCTACTGTTCTAGTCAAACTGGACCTCCTGTTATGTGAAATGTAAATTTCTCATCTGTATTAGTTTGTTAAGCTGTCAGAATGCAATATATGAGCAATAGTATGACTCTTATAAATTGCAGTTTGCCCAACTGCTAAACTATCGGGGACCCTCTACTCCTCAGCTTCTCACTGCTTGCTAGATGACACTGCCGCATGCAGAAAAGGGGCTCGAGCCGGGGGTCTGGGTCCAAGGGGCGCGTGCACGAGACCTCGCTGTGGGTCTAAAGGACTGGAGGCTGAGTCAATTAAGGCATGAAGCGAGGTAGCTTTATTGTTGGTAGACGCTTATGCCAGGGCCGCCAGAAGCTAAAGACCACGAGGCTCGGTGAGCCCTGGATTATATACAGTTTGAGGAGAGGCGGAGTTAGGGCATGGCCTCCAGGAGGACAGATGAGTGACTGTGACCATAGAGATGCTGTTCCTGAGTGTACCTGTAGCAGAGGATGTTGGGTAGGTGGAGGACTAAGGAGAGGGTTAGAGAGACAAGACTGCATCATCACTAGTCGCCGGTGAGGCTTGTAATTCAGAGGCTTAGAAGAACCGGACGTGCCAAAATGGCGAGGGAGGGAGAGAAAGAGACTAAGCTACCAGGCCAAGAATAAAATTATGCCACAATAAATGAAATTTAATAAGTTACAAATATATAGTTCTAAGTCTGAGGAAATGTCCAAATTAAGGCACCAACAAGAGGTTACCTTCACTCAAGATAGGCTGATGCTCTCCAGAACACCTCTGTCGGCTGGAAAGGCATGGGGCTGACTTCTGCAGGTCCCTTGCTCTCAGACTCCATTGTTTCAGTCTCTATTCTGGTAGGAGTTCCTCACTTTCTTCTCTAGGGCTGGCTTTAATCTCTTGGCTTCCCTTGGCTCTCTCTAGGTTCTGGTTTGCTTCTCATGGAAAGGCACATGGCAATGTCTGCTGGACACTTTGAAATGTTTCACCTTTTAAAGGACTCCAGTAAACTAATCAAGATCCATCTTGAATGGGTGGAGTCATATCTTCATATAACCAAAGGGCCACACCCATAATTGGGTATGTCACATCTTCGTGGAGATAATCTGATCAGAAGGTCACACCCACAACTGGGAGGGCCACATCTCCATGGAGATAATCTAATTAAAAGTTTTAACCCTGCAGTACTGAATCAGGTTAAAAGAAAGGGCTGCCCTTACAAGATAATTATTAAATAATACATGGCTTTTCTGGGTTGCACAATAGTTTCAAACAGGCACACCATCTTTTTGCTGTTAAATTTTTGTATACACTCTTCCTTACTTCTAGAATATTGTTATCCCCATATTAAACTTTCAAAATCTGCTCATCTTTTGGACTGGTTTGAATCTGTTATGTACCCCAGAAAAGATTATGTTCTGTCAATCCATTCTTGTGGGTGTGGACCTATTGTGGGTGGGACATTTTGGTTATGCTATTTCAGTTGAGATGTGACTCAGCCTATTCAAGGTGAGTCTTAATCCTTCACTGGAGTCCTTTGTGAAGAGGATAAAAAAATAGTAAGTGCCCAGAGAGTTTAGAGAGAAAATGCCCTGGGAGAAGCAGGAATGGCCCAGAGGTGCTGAGAGAGTTGTTTTGAAACCAGACCCAGAAAAGGACCAGCAGACATCACCATGTGCCTTCCAATGTGACAGAGGAACCCCAGGTGCCATCACCCTTTCCTCAGAGAAGGAATCCTCTTGTGGGTACCTTAATTTGGACATTTTCATAGATTAAGAAATGTAAAGTTGTAACCTAATAAATCTCCATTGGAAAAGCCAATTTTTCAATGCCCCATTTCTGGTATGCTGCATTCTAGCTGCTTTAGCAAACAGAAACATCTTTTAGCATCCTATTCAAAACTCCCTCATCTGTTCCAACAGTTCCTGGTTCCTGAGGCTAAGTCATTTTCTTATTCCTCTGAGGTCTTATAGTACCTCATTTTAAACATAATTCAGGTAACTTTTAATAATTTATCTTTGGCCCTTAACCCTTCTGCTCCTTCTACCCACCCAACCATGTTCCAAACCCACATATACATGATCCTTGAGATTCAATCAAAGTTGTCCTATTCTTTTGATGTATGTATCATAATACACATTAACCTAGATCCTAGACTATCTAATTATTATACAAAATTTTAATTAAATTAACATTGTGTAGCATAGTTTGAGCAATATTTGGGGCCATCCTTGATCTCTTCTTTTTCATTTTCAGTCAGGATCAGTCAAGATCACAGAACCCACAAAAGATGAGCCAATAGTGGGTGTTGGAAGAGATGAAAGGTCTTCAGGAGATAGTGATGCAATCAAGAAAATAGGAAAATCAAGAATCCCAAGGGAGGATGTAGAGTTAACAGAACCTGAGAGCAAGTGCGTTTTCGTGGGAACCAGAATCTTGACAGAGACTGTCCAACAGCAGCTAGGATGACAGAAACAGCATCTGTCTGGTGGGAGTTGGAAATATGGAGAGGATCAGTCAGTGCTGGAGATACTTCTTAAAGTAGAAAGGAGAGAGAAAAAAATAGGTTGATTTCTTCTTTTGTCCCACCTTTCAATCTCCTACCAATGCATCCCATTGGTAAAAAGAAGGCAGAAGCCAATTGGCAAGGAAGCCTGAGAAATATATTTGGCAGGGATCAGTTGCCTGCAATATGAAGCTAAGCAAGTAAAAGGTAGAGAATGGCTCTGGGAACACACAGGCAAATAATCTGTATAACGTGTTTAATCAAATATTTACTGCATGTGCTATCTTTGCCTAATAGCTAATTGTTTATAATAAATATATTGTCTTCAATTAAAAGTCCAATTCAATTTTAAGACCCTTGAACATGGGCCACTTTTGAACTATTTGAGAGGCAGATTAGTCCTAACAGAATTGTACAATAAAGTGTCTGTTATTTTCCCTATTCTTCCATTTTCTTTTTCAAGGTTTTCTACAATGTGTTCTGTTCTCTCCTCTAGGTGTCCTCTTGGACTTCTTCCTGTGGCAGCACATCCACATCTGTCTTACTTGGGCAGATCTCAGCATTTCCTTTCTCATTTCCTAACCAAACTCAGTCTGAGGGCACTTGATACTCTAACTTGTAGAAAAAATATAAATAGCTGAGTTTGGTGGCCAGCCTCCTAGATGGCTTCCAGTGATTCTCACTTCCTTGTATTCACACTCTCATAAAATAATGTACTTCAAACTGGCCTCAAAATGGAAGTTATGGTGAGTTACTTCCAGAAGTAGGTCATATATGGTAATACAGTTTCACCACAGTCTCTTGTATTGCTTGCTCTGGGATGTACCAGTTTTATGGTCCATATGGGGAGGGGCAGAGTCCCATGACTTTTTAACCATATAAATGAACCACCATGGTAGTGAATTCTCCAGACCCATTCAAGCCTTCAGATGACTGCAGCTCCCACCAAAATCTGATTGTAATCACAAGATATCATAAGTGAGAGGTACCTGGCTGAGACCATCCCTAATTTCTGTTCCTTAGAATTCATGAGCATAATAAAGTTTTGTGGTGATTTATCATACAGTATTGGATAGCTAGTGATTTGGTAACTATTTTCATGCTAGTTCCTTACAGGAGAGTTTGTAAAGTTGATAATAATACTGATATCCTCATTAAGTTTATATTAAATTCAAAGAAACTGATGTTAAGAGTTTAAACAATTTGCCCAAGTTTCCTAGCTGGTTAGCAACAGATTTTAGACTCATACTTATGTGTTCCAACCTGAACCTTTCCTCAGTATGTTGTTGCAGCACAGAAAGGCAAAGGTAGAGATTTGGGGTCAGGGCTCTCTGTTAATCCTCAAACTTAAAATGTATGCAGCTGGCTGATCCACCTTTGCAAGAAAAGGTTGAAATGTGACAACACAAACCTTCTGATGTGAAGCTGACCTGTGTTGGATAGCTAGGCAGGAGTGAGCTCCAGCTGTTACTAACAGAATATTATGCTATATACAACTGTTCTTATTCATTCCTTGGTCTACTAATACTTTCCAGACCCCAAAATATAGGCATCTTGAAAATACAGTTGCAGTTTTTCCATTCCAAAGCTTTGGTCAAGATTATAGACACACATGCTTGGAAGTCCAGACTGTGGGTAACAATGTGTTTCTCATTTGTATTTCACTAAAGACCTCTAATATCTAGAACAGTCCCACAGACTCCAAAACACTAAGTCTGTTTGATAATACAGACATTCTTCTTCTCTGACAGGCTCAAATGAATGTGCACATCAGATTTTTGTTGGTTATTCATTCATTCCATAAAAATGAAAAGTTGCCATTGCTGAAATATATTTATCTTCATTTCCTCTATCACTTCCCAACATTCAATAATGAATGTCCTGATTTATTCCACATTAGGCACTTCAGTCAAAAAGTGGATTTCCCCCTAGGTTGTGAAGTCCAGTGTGAATGATACACTTGCACTCCACTGTCTTATCTCCCAGCGTCCTGAACACTTAGAGGAAATCAGATTCAAATCAACATCAAGGATCACATCAGAGGGGAAAAAGACATGAAATCATAGATTTAAAGGATTTTTTAAAGATCAATTCTCAGCCAACCCCTTCACTGAGGAATTCAGTCTCCTTTCTTTGTCTAAAACAGTGATTAACCACCTTGCCTGCAAATTAGAAACATCTTATGATCCTTGTAAGCCTTAACAAATGCCCTGCGCACCACCTCAGAGCACTTAAATTAATTCAGAATTTCTGGGATGGTGCTCATGCCTCAATACTTTTAAACAGTTCTCTAGATAATTCCTTTCCACAGGAAGGTTAGAGACACTCATTCTAAAGTATGCCTTTGTGGTGATTGAAGAGGACACAGCCATCTCATCTTCCCCTACCTGTTTTATTCTACCAGTTTACTCTCTGCATCATGCTCTGCCTTTAGCTGCAAGATGTATCATAGCTGAAGATGACCAGCTCAACCTCCTAGGTTACCTTCATTGTAGGGCCAGCACCAGGCAACATGCCAGAGGTTTATGCTTTCTACTTTGTGCTGGCAAAGCTTGATCATCTATTTCAGGACCTTGTGCATGTTTTACCAGCTCTGTCTCTCCTTTTGAGGCCATAGTTACTGAGAGAGCAGAGCATATCTTATTTAACAGGCTGAGGACAATGACAGTAACAACCCTAGATTTTTATTTTTAGAAGTAAATTTTAGAAGTAATTGTGTTTAATGGGCCAATGTTTTAATAATCATTAGAAAGGAAGTTCATTGTTGCTTTTAAGTGGCTCCCATGTGTACTCTCTTACCCCATTGTACTTACTTAATCCTGCCAGATACTTCTTTGTCCATATAGATCACTTTCTTAAGACACTTTATGAGAATAAATCTTCCTCTCCTGTGGAGTAGGCTTTGGGGTGCTTTTCCTAATCATTGCATATGTCATCATCCCCTTTGACTTTAAGCTCTGAAAATAGTGATCTGGTTTTTATAACTCTCTGTATTCAAGTGACAATCTGCCCATAATGGATGTTTAACAGGTGCATAAAATAAATGCATGCAAATATTCTATGCTTAATTTCCTGTGGTAGATGGGCAGTTTTTCTCTAGGTTGGAAAAATGAAAAGTCTGGTTATAGAATGGCAAGACTATGCAACAGATTCTGTGCTGCACTGTGTCATTTTCCAGAATTTAGGAGTAATGAATGATATAAATACTTGAACATTCAATTATATAAGCTTCAGCTTCTGAGTAAACCAAAAGCTTAAAAATGACAAAAACTTAAATGTAGCTGCCTTGGGAATGCTATATTTAAATGGTGAGCAGGGAAGTATTTAATCTCCACTTATATGCCAGATTCCTTGGGCTAATTTTATATCTGTTCATGTTTTTACACATTTTGTTTTCTAACTCATGTACAATGAAGACATTTAAATTGTAAATATTTTTAAAGATGTCTTTTTGCTTTCTAAAAAGTCACTTGTAGTGTTTTACACTTGAATCCACACAAATAGACATGTTGAGATGTTCAGGATAAATAGAGGAACAAATACAGATCAAGTAGTGATTTATTATCTTATTTGTAGGTTCCCATTAGTATATTAAATTGACCTTCTCTGTAAATAATTATCAACTGTTTTGCCATTCCTACCATAATCTTACTCTGCCTGTTAACAAACATAATAGAAAATTGATCTTTTACTTTTTTATGATAAAATGATCAATAAAGACTAAGTACAGGCTAAACAGAATGGAGCTGAAGTAGGATTTGACTCAGAATAATAACTAGATACTGAGAAAACAAATATTATATAGAGAGTTGTAAAATATGGTAATGGTATCCCCAAATCACCCCTGTGTCTTGGCATTAATGATACCATTCTGTGTTTAAATTCCCAACTAGAGGGTAACAACAGATGAAAACTAACCATATTGTCACATATTATGTATGGTTAGTGGGTGTATTTTTGTGTACTTGTTTTAAGGAAAGCTCTTTTTTTCTGACAGTAATTCTTTTAAAGCAAATTCCTACAAAGAAACACATACAAACACATACACATATATATACTTAGCAAAACTTTAGCAAAACTCATATGCTCCCAATAGTTCTGATACTCTATTAATCAGTTGTTTACCTTCCTTTTCAATTATTTTATTTCCTTAGATTGCTGACATTAAAGATGGGGCATTTAAAAAACTGTTAGAGGCATGGCCATAGAACTTTCATCAGTTTCTAAGAAAAGGCTTCATAAACTAATTGGTGGATTTTCTTGTTCAAAGAATAACACGAGATCATTTTTGTTTTACATTCTCTCAATTTTAAATTTTGTTTTATTCATTCATCATTTGTTCCCCCAAAATTTATTGCACACGTTTTGAGCCAGGGTTTGGGGAGACAGTGAAAAAGCAAAACAAGTTCCTTGCTCTCAGGCAGTAATATTCTATGCAGAGGAGACAGACAACTGACAAATAAGCATTAATATTTGCAAATGAGATAATTTCACATGATGGTAGGAGTTATGAATAAAGTAACAGCATAGAGTGATGGGCAAGGGAATGTTATTTCTGAGAAGGTGAGAAGGAATATGCTTTCCAAAGAGAAGTCATTTGGGTGGAAAACAGAATGTTGAGAAACTGCCCATGCAAAACTACAAGCAAAGCATTCTGTAAGCAGGGAATCTGTAAATGTAAGAGCTAATGGGGAATCTGTAATTGTAAGGGCTAGTGGGAAATCTTCAAATGTAAGGGCTAGTAGGGAATCTGCAAATGTAAGGGCTATCACTGCACAAACTAATAGTTTACTATTTCTGTTTGAATTCCATTGTGAATTAAATAGGAAGTGACCTCTATAATCACCAAAGCCTGCCATACAGACTAGAACAGTCGGTACCTGTTCTGAGAACAGTGGGTACCTGTTCTGAGAACAGTGATGATTTGCATTTAATTGACCCTTTAATTTTAATATCCTTTAATTTCCATAGACAATTTGTAAGTATGCAGCAAAATCTGCCTGTTAGGTGTAGTTTGTAAATGAGAGGAAGCTTCTGGTATATTATTCAGGTCATTTGGGGCTCAAATCACAGTCTGTTTCTCCTACTAAATAATATAACCACTTCACTGTGCTAGCTAAGGGCTTTTTAGGAATTGGTCCATCTTGTAATTCCCCATTTCAGGAAGGTTTGACTGCCCACCATCTGCCATCACACTTTGTCATGAAAACAGTACCGATTTCACAACATCAAATAACCTAACCATGATAGTCAGGGAGGGAAGCCCATTCCCCCAACAATTTCTAATAGATCCTTTGTGCTGCTGTTAGAATTTTTCTTAAGAAAGATAACTTTCTGATATTAATGCCAGAGACCATAACTGATTAACAAGAATGAGACGTTCATTTGGTTTTAGTTAAAAATTAGATGAGAACATGTTTTGAAGGGATGAAAGTCTAAATTAGTGTTGGGGAAGGGGCAGAATGCAAACCTGCCTTCAAAACTTTTTGGTAAGCTCTCAGAAAGAAGAGAGAAAATAACAAAGAATTAGGAATCAAAAGTTTTAATGTAGAGAATGTTTTCATGTTTCCTACATCATAGATGTGTTGTGATACACAAATAAAGAAAAATAAAATATTAAGCCAATTTCCAGAACAGGAGAGCATCTGCACTTATAACTCACTATTTCTGAGTGGTTCAATGAATGAAAAGTAGTTAAAGGATAATTATAAGAAAAAAATCTTTGTTTTTAAGGATACACTCTTACCTAATACAATGAGTAGCAAATTTCTTCAAACTAGAGGTCAAACCAGGGTCTGAAATTTAGAAATGTTTGTTTCAAAGACAATTGCTTATATGAAAACTATCCTAGAATACTTATAAACATTTAACCTTCTTAATTAAATATGATATATCCTTTATAAGCTTTCTACAAATTTTGTTTTGTGTCTGAACACATTTGACAACAAACAAAAGTGAACTCCAGGGTTCATATTTATCATTTTGAATCTCACAAGATGAGAATGTCCAAAACCACCAATATTTATAGTAAACATATTTTCAGAACTAAAAAGGAACAAATACAAGAGTCATAAATATTGGAAATTTGAGGACCTGAAAATAATTTTTGAGAAGAATAATGTGACAATTGAACAAGACCAGCCAGCAAACCCCGAAGGCCATCCCTATATTTAAATTTGCATGTCTTTGATGTGTTCATTCAAGTTTTCAGGTAGATTGACAGGTCTTTTCATGAATTCTTATTTCTTTATATCCTGTTCCCTCCCTCTAATTTTTTTAAAAACACTTTTTTCTTGTGAAATGAAATATTACATATATATATAAAAGCACTGCATTTCAAGGCACACCACAATAATTAGTTATAAAACAGATTTCAGAGTTTGGGTTACATATCTATAATTTCAGGTTTTTCCTTCTGGCTGCTCCAGGACACTAGAGACTAAAAGAGACATCATTATAATGATTCAGCTGTCATGTTCATTTGTTAAATCCTATCTTCTCTGTTATAGCCCCTCCTTCTCCTTTGATCCCTCTCCCGATCTTTCAGGGTATCTGGGCTATGACTTTTCTAACTTTTTCACATTGGAAAGGGGTGTTGATAATATGGGTTTGTGGGGGGATAGAGGTAGTTGATGTGCTTGGGGAGGCCGGCCCCTCTGGGTTTCAGGATTTATCTGACCAAGGGACCATCTGGATGTTGAAAGTTTCTGCAAAGTAATCTTAGTGCATAAAACATTTGTAGAATCTCAGATAGAGCCCTAGGTGTTCTTTAGGGTTAACAGGAATAGTTTGGGTTTCCTCCCTCATAATTTTGACCCCTACTTCCTTTATCTAGTAAATTCTTGCTCATTATTTAAATGATAACAGTTAATATGTGCTAATATTAGCTCCAATCTATTGAGTGGCAACTAAATGCCAGGTATCAGGATAAGCACTTTCCAAATACTGTCTAATTTATTATTTACAATAAATCTGTGATAATTTCAAGGTGAGAAAATGAAAATACAATAAAAATAAATAACTGGAAATATTGCTATAGAAAAAGCTATTAAATACAAATCTCAATTTATTTATTAGATTCAATAGACATAAAGTTACTCTATCAATCTGCTCTACAGGTTTCTAAGCATTCTACATTTCTGTACTTTCTCATCATTGAGTGATAACATAAATTTCTCAGACTGCTGTGAACCAGGGACCATAGTTTGAGCAGCACTGTTTCAGCAACTTGCTACTGAGTTACAGTTCAAAATTCCTATGACTTCAAAGTTTTGTGCTTAACTCTTAAGCAAAAAGGCATCCTCCTGCATCAGGAATCAGAACAAACTGTGAACAGACTCAGAGAGTAATGATTTTCTTTGACACTGTTTCACATGAAGGCTGCCTTGTTTCCTGCCCCAGACTAACCTTTAACTGGATGACTGAAGTGGAAACATTCATTCATATTAAGGCAACCCCACCCACAAGGTTGGGGTCCTGCCCCAGGACTCAGCAAAACAAAAAAGTGGGCTAATGGCACATTCAGATTACTCCACTTTAGATAACAGCTGCAAATGGAATATCAAAGTTCCTTCTGAGCCAGAGTGAGCCCCTTGATGTTTCCAGCATTTCCTATGATCTCAGCTTCATATTTCCTATAAACATCTGCCTGAAGGAGAAATTCCACAAGTCTCTGAGAGCAAACAATAATCTACAACAAAGAGCATTTTGAAAATTAACATTTCTTATAAAGAGGGTCTGCTAAAAAGTACTCAGTTTACATTTCCAAACAGAACAATGGATTTCTTAGACCTGAAACATCTGCACTCAAGTAATTTCCCTGTTTTTCTTCAGAATTGTGTGTGTGTGTGTGTGTAAGGGAGTCTCATTTTAAAGGGCCCATTGTAGTGTGTTTCCCCTCACTTTTCCGCAAATAAATGCATGGATTACCTCAATTTTGAGAGGACAAAATTCTGTAATCTTTTGTTTTTTTCCTTCTGGTCTATATTCACTAATTTTTTTTTAAAACTTCAAGTCCTGTTTCAGCCAGAGTCATTTTAATTTGGAATTTAATAGTGTCTCTTCACTTCAGATTTTAGAATAGAATAAATAGTGTCTCTTCACTTCAGATTTTAATAACTTGCTATAAATACCAATTGCTTCCTTCCCTTGAAAGCTCAAAGCTAAAGTAAACAGGGAATTTATTTCTGCTACATAATAACAGCATGATGGAATAGTCACTGAAATTTACACAACTGAATATTATCGCAAAGAAAAAGGCAGGTGAGCAGATACGCCTGATTGGAAGTGCATCACTTGACCCAGCACTGAATGGAGCCCTGAGCACAGGGACTGAGTGCTGCGCGCCCCTTTTTGGTTCTGTCGGTGGAAGGGCAGGTGCACATTGCAAACAGGACAGGGCAGCAGAACTCCCCAACCATGACACATTTGCAAGTGGGGCAATTATACTATAGTGATGAAAGGAGTTATTCTGAAGTCTGCTGCAAAAAAGCCTTATGCTGGTAACAAATTATCATGGTGGTGGTGTTACCGAACAAAGACAGGGTATTCTTTTGCCCATGTGCTCAGATGACCAATTTCTGAGACACCCGAATTTCAAAAAAGAGGAAAAGTTCATTGCTAGGCATAAAGCAGGAGATCAGATGGCCTATCGGCCCCCAAATTTGTCTTCCTGAACTAGTAATTTTGACAGTTTTTTTTTTTGGGTGGGCAGGCACGGGGAATCAAACCCAGGTCTCTGGCACAGCAGGTGAGAACTTTGCCACTGAGTTGCTGTTGCCTGCCCAGTTTTGACAGTTTTATAGCATTAAAAGAGGTGCAGGTTTTATGATGCCAGATGATGTGATTAGAGGTGATCAAATTACTGAAGATGCACAGGTTAATTACATGCTTAGTCATAGGACATAGGTAAGAAAATAGTGACCTTAATATGATGATGAGCATGATTTTTTAGTGTTGTAATGAGGTACAGGTGACTTATAGGTTAAAGTCGAAGCTACTGTGCATGCCAGGTGGGCCCATTTTGGTTAAATCCAGCTTCAGTTATCAAGATAACTTTGGACTTGGGGTGGGTTAGTTCTGAGCTGACCCAAGGCCCTTCATTAATAAACACTAGAGGTTGTCTTTTGTGATCACAAGACTCCAAAGTTGAAAAACTGGGTAAATGGTAACAAGTGAAGGTGCGTCACTTTTGTGTGTGTGTGTGTGTGTATTTACAAATCACAGGGGCACAAGATAAAGGCTATACAATCATTATCAAAGGTCAAGGCAGATGGATTACAGTTCAAAGATTTCAGGTATTTCCTTCTATCTATTCTAATATACCAGAAGTAAAAGGGAAATATCTATGTAATAATTCCTAACATCCCTTAAATCCTAACTTCTCAGATAGAGTGGTCTCTGGAGGTTAAAATACAGTACATCTCATTCTAGAATGTTCTTTTTTTAGTTTTAATTACATTTCACCTTTGCCTGATTATTCTCAAACTGTTATCCTAAACTTCTGCTTTTCTTTTTCTTTCCAAATTTCTATCTCATGAGACCTAACCTAATTCTCTGCATCAAGAAGCAGTCATCTCTGTTACCTGGGATGGATTTTCCAATCTGTGGCTTATCCATTCTTTTATTTTTCTCTTCTGTCTGCATATCTTTTGGTAACTGATTAATATTTTCAGACATCTAATGGGGAAAAAAGAAATCAATTCCACTGCATATTTGGAACTCAAGCTAAACCAATGGCTAATGTAAAATTTCTCTGTGCCGTGCCTTTTCATCATTAACATGGAGAATCAAGAGCAGTAACCAAGCCATTTAAAACCATTGTGGGATAATTTTCAATGCTCTGATTCCTTTCTTTTTAAGTAATTCTATTTTCTGTAAATATGCTTGCTTAGCTATTTCTAATTATTATTGTATTTATCCCTCTTTCAGGATGATAGATCACCATTCTTGTGTAGCAAAGATTTTTCAGTGTTTCATTTAAACTTTCAGCAGGACCTTTTTCTTCTTCCTCTTCATCTCTGTCTTTTTCCTTTTTGGTTAGCTACAGGCATTCAAAGAAGAAGAACAAGAAAAGGAAGAGGAGGAGGATGTGAAGAAGGAGGAAGAAGAAAAATAAAATACCATTCACAAAGTTTGAAGATTGACCTGTGTAAGTGATCTTCTCTTCTTCAGAGTTTATCCATACAGTGAGTTAAGAGAATAGCTCCAGTCCAAATCTTAGGGGCTACCCTGATCCTGTGCATATGCACATGTGGGCCTAGGAATTCCCCAATTGATGTGAATACAAATGTCCCCTCTTCCAAAGGAAACAATTTCCTTATGGCCTTGAACACTGCACTGTATGTCCCACAACCAACAATCCCTTAAACCAGGCAACACAACTTGACTGCTCTCCCACTGCATTCTGTGGGACAGTTCCATGATCTACCATCTAGAAGCAAGGCAAGTTCTGGGGCAGCGAGTCCCTCAGGCCATCACCAGACAGACTGAACAAGACATACATGCTTTCAGTATGTACATGAGGGTTACTCTGCTCTCTTTCAAACTGGGACCAGGGATCCAGTGGTAACATGGGCTGGCTTCACACCAAGCCAGGGAGGGATGAGGGAGGAGCCAGGTAGGATGCCATGAGATCCTATTACTTTTAAGTAGCCTTTTCTTTGATTTGGTCATTGCCCCATTACTGCAGTCCTTGAACTGATTTCTGGAGCTTTGAGAAAGAAGTTTCTACCAGTTCTTACTGGTTGTCCAAAGCTTCTTTGGGGGAACAGAGCCCTGAAGTGTCTTACTTATTTTAAGATTAGCTGATCAGTCATCTTAATTCCATCTGTAACTTAATTCCTTTTGTCTTCTAACCTAACTTATTCTCAGACTCTGGGGATTAAACTTGGACATCTTCTTAGGTACATTATCCTGTCTACAACAGAAATTGAGGCTTGCACATGTCAAATTGAGATTGCTAGGGTTTGCATTCATTTGTTGACTTTATATTTGAATTTTTGCTGCCAAGCCTTTAGATATTCATTGCTGATTAAATTAATTCTCCTATCTCTTCTAGCTATGATAAACCTTGTTTTGGTACAAGCTTCTTCATTATAAAAGAATTTGAGTTTTTCTTCATCTTCCCCTGTGGCTAACCCATTTTTGTGACAAAGATTTGATGAGTACACAGATACCAGCGACACTTCTTTAGGCTTTCAGAGCTGTTGATATTTTAACTATCTTTTTCTTACAGTAAAATAAAAGCCCGCATGTCTTAATGGATTCACTTTATTCCTCCTTCCATATAAGTAGAAAATATGTGCTTGTGTTGGCCATTCTCTATTTGCCAGCTGCCTCAGATCCATTCTCTGCTCCTCTGTGTCATGCATTGTTTCCACAGGAAACTGATCCCTGTGGAATACAAATCCCAGATTTGCATTCCTGCTGGCTTCTAAATAAGTTCAACCAGGTCTCATTTAGGGCAGGAGATCAGGAGGTGGGAAGGGAGAGAGTGTGGGATATTTCTCTCCTGCTCCCTCACTGCTTTGCGCCATGTATAATGGGGCTACTTCTACATTCTTCCTCCCCCACAGCTTCCACTGGTCCATGGTCCGAGCTCTCACTGAGCTTTGGTGTCACCATTTCCTCCCTCTTTCCCTTGAACACTAAGGATAGTAATGGCCTCTGGCTTTTACTTGTCTCTGGTGCTTCACCATCCCTTGTTTGTTTTCTTCATTTGCCCATACTTCTATAAGTGGTTTTGCAAAAAGTCTCATTTGAAATGAATCCTGTTTTCTGCTGGTACTCTGACACAATATCGTCAAGAAAATTTTTCAGAAGGGGCATTTTCTTCCTGTTATTATGGTCATCAGTGATAATACAAATAGATTTCCAGATCAATAGTACTACCAGTTATGCTTAGATGACACATCTAAGAGGTAACCCATAGGGTTTTTCCATTCTGTTTTCTTGCTCTTTCTTTCATATTTTTAATTCCCTCACGGAAATCAGACCACTCATTCTTTCATTCACTTTTCAATATTTATTTGGAATAAAATAGTGATTTTATGAGTAAAACAGATGATGTTGGAATTTATATAAACATTAAATTACATACTCCTGCATATTATAATAGAAAAGTAGAGGGACCTCTGTGTATGGAAGCAGGAGGCTGATTAATTCTGGATTGGGAGCAGTCAGTGGAAGCTTCTTCATGTGATATGTGCTAATATTTGAAGGGTGGGAGTAACTAAAAGTAAAGGTGGGTGTAGGGGAAGCACATAGTATGGCCATAAGAAATTTCTAAGAAGAATAAATGTGCAAAAACTTTGAGCAGGCATAGAGCTTAAGGCTTTTGAGATAATCTACAATCCAATACACCTGGATTCTAGAGAGCTAGGAGAATGGTACAAGATATTAATGTGGGAAGGAGTCAGGGTCAAATTACTAAGGATTTCACATTCATGTTAAACATTTTGATCATCATTTTAAGAACAATTGGAGAGGATGGAATTATTTTAGGCACATGAGTGATGGCACAATATGTATTTTTGAATAATACCTCTGATTGCCAGAGAGAGAATTGTTTGTAGATAGGCAAAAGGATATTGGAGCTTTCTCATATGGGTAAGTGAGGAAGGTAGCTTGGACCAGGATGGAGATAGCAGAGATGGAGAGAAAGTATAGAGAACAGAAAACAAATTTGAGCAAAACTAGCATGACTTTGTGAAAAACAGGATATGAGGGTGAGGGAGAGGGAAGTGTCAAGAATGAGTCTTTCCAGCTTGTGAAACTGGATAAGGCTTTTAAGGAGGAAGGGACTATCAGAGGAAGTCCAGGTTTAGAGGGGGGAATGGCACGTGTAGTTAGGACACTATGCTTTGATATGACTTTTTGACTATATACCCAAGTAGCTGAGCCTCATAGGCAGATGCACAGAGTTTGTGGCTTTCAGAAGAAACACATGAGCAGGAGAAATGTGAAAGTCATTAGAAAACAGATGGCTACTGATGTCCTAAGGGAGGAGGAGAACAAATAGAATGAGAGCAGAAGGTGATCTTCAAGAAGTTTAAGATTTAGGGGAAGCGGGCATTTTGATTAATCTAGGAGATATTTGATGACATATGTTATATCCTTCAGGAAAATTTGCCAAAGGTCTTAGGATCCCTTGATTCTTTGTCTCCCTGACCCCATTCCTTTACCTAAGTCACAGCTATATTACCCTTTTCTTAAAAGAAATATTTTTACTTCCCCTTTTCTGTCACTTCACCTATTGAAAGGAAATAAGTCAAAATCCAGGCAAGTTTTCTAACAACAAAAACAATAAAAACATAAATGTTTCAGTTTCCTAGCAATTAATTGTCTTTAAATAGCTTTAGTCATAAAAACCCAAATTTTGTTTTTTAAAACAAAAAAAGTTGTTGTTTTAAAAATCTTTTCTCTGTGGTGATTCTTAATTTTGAGATATTAGAGACTCTTTTGAGAATCTTATAAAATACTAGATACTTATTTCAGAATAGAGCAAATATGTCCACAATTCAAATGTTGCAATCAAATTCATGAGGCTCAGGGACACCCTGAAATCCATCATCTATGGATAGACTCCCCAGAGATTAAATGCTCTTGCTCCAAGGGAACACAGAGAACTTTGCTTTTTTTATCTCAATTTTAGTGATATGACATACTGCTTTGATTTTGAATGCATTAGGTACTTTTAAGGATTTGAATCCCTCTTTTACATATGTTTTGTTTCAGAATTTATGGCTTTTAATGGTTTTATTCAGGGTCACTCACCTTGAAGTTCTGGCCACTTGTCCCAGGCCCCTGAGTAAGGGAGAATTTTATCATGATAACTTACACTGGCACATAGCAGGACCCCAGTAAATAAGTGCTGCCACTAAACAAGCCAAGTGTGACTTATTGATGGTAGAAAATCTAACTCAGAGTCATAGCAGCAACTATGTGAAAGGTGATACTCTAAGAAACATCAGGCTGGGGAGACCTGGTTTGCATTGTCATCATTTCTGTAGACAGACAGCCTTGTATTTGAAGTAGAAATGAAGACAGCAATAGTTCTAAGGCAAAAGCTGAGCAAAAGAGAGGAGAGAAGCTAGCAGAGTCAGCATGCAGAGAGCTTGTGATTGCAGCAATAGGGATAGCGGATCACAGGTGAAAGAGAAAATGCAGTGAACTGAAGGTTGTGTTCTTGACGTGTCATGGAGGTGCCAAGTTTTAAATTTAACACCTACATAGGAGGCCCAAAAAGGAAGGACAAGATAGAAGATTGTCAAATTAGTCCATATTTTCAGTTTTTCATAAATATTTAGTTTAGAATATGAGAAGCATAAACAAAGCTGTTCTATTTTTTTTAAAAAAACAAATCTTTAAATTGGTCATCAAGAAAATCAAAATATTAACACAAATTAATGTTGCCTGTGACAACAATCGAGTACAGATTCCAGAACATCTTCCTGCCTGGTTAGTTAGCCATTGGGAGGCAGTCCCAAGAATTTGAAATTTAGGAAATTGTGAGACACATAATAGATCCAAGCATAGCTGTTCAAAATGACCTAAAGGAGTCCATTACTCCAGGGTACACGTGGAGGGATGGAGAGGAGGAAGAAGGAAGTACTAAAGATACCAACTTTAAATACTAAAATATCTACAGAAAGAACACCTAGTTAATCAGACTATGAAGCCTCTCCCCAGACTTAGAAGTACAGTAAGAAGAGAGAAACTGATAATGCTAATAATTGTTAAGATTTATGGAGAGCTTAGTTTTGTAGCCACAGTACTATAGGAAGCTCATAGTTACCCAATTTTCTAACTGCCAACATTATTTTGATTTTACAAATGGGATGACTGAGGCTTAGAGAAGGTAAATGACTCACCCTTGCCACATGGTTAAGAGGTGGAGCGTGAGTTCCAATCCAGGCAGTCTGGTTCTAGGGCTTATGCAGATGTCAGCAAGACCCATCCTGGGACAAGGAACCAAGATATGCAAGTGCCCGTGCTGGGTTTCAAATACAGGCCCATTTTAGGGTGAGAGAGATGCATCAGGCAGTCTTATCTTGGTGACACCAGTGTATATTCCTTTTTTTTATTTGCTTATTTGACAAATACTTATTAAATCCCTGTTATGGGCAAAACTGTGTAAGGCACTGTAATACAAAAGCATGAGTAAAAACAGACACAATTTTTATCATTCTGGAGCTTACAGAGATAAACTGGCAATGGCAGTAAACACTACAAAGGAGAGGTAAATGTAGCTATGAGTTTGCTAGGAGCAAAGTGTCCAAGTGACTGAGGACAGTGAAGGGTTCCTTGCGGAACTGATTGATCGCAGTCTATGCATGGGGCATGAGTTTGAGGGGATGTTAGAGGGAAAGAACTTTATGTGTCATCTTGCTGTGATTGGGGAGATATAACAAGTATGAGTGGCTGAAGTATTGGGGTGGTGTAGAGCTGTGGGAGGGGGCACATTTACAGGGAGTGAAGTTTAAGAGGCCACTCAGATCATGCAGAACCTCAAATGGCATTTAAGAAGATTTAAATCTATTTATCCTAAAAGGAGTGGCAAGTCATTGCTAGTAGGGAAAAGAGGCTGTGATAGTTGATTTAAATAAACCATTATGGTTACAATATGAAGAATGGAATGTACAATGGAAGCCTGGAGATCAAGCAGAGGCTAAAATACAGGGGAGAGTAATTTAGATAACCACTTGCTCAATGGTGATGGATTGAGGTGTAGAGGTTGGTGAGATTTTTCAGATGCTTGAATCAACAGGACTTGAGGAAGAATCAGTTATGAAGGTAGTAAGGGAGAGGGTGCTATCAAGGATGACTATTGGGTTGCTATCTTATACTGTCAAATAAAGGTGGTTCTGTTCACTTACACAAAGAATACTAGGAGAGGAAGGGCTCGAGGGGGAAGTCCATGAGTTGGTTTGGGGAACATATTTATTTTGAGATGCCTTTGAAAAGTTCCAAGTGGAAACATCAAGTAGGCAGTAAGGTGGAGGGATTGTACTCAGAGAAAGGGTTGGGGCTGGAGGATAAAAATTTGTGAGTCATCTGCTTCTATGCAGTGATGTAAGTTGTGTGTGTGGGTGAGGTAGGCTGGGGAAAGCATACAGAGGGAGAAGAAGAGAGCCAAGCAGGAAAGATGGAGCAGGTTCAACATTTATTTCAAATTTCCTCTCCTTCATTCCTGCTTTCCTAGCAACCTTCTGAATCCAAGGTGACCTCATGATAGGAAGCAAAAGCACCAGTCCTGGGGGTAGAAGCGTCCTCAGAACTGTGCCAGCCCTCTCACAAAATACATTTGCAAGTTGTTTCAGCTCATGATTTAGATTCTCATGTATAGGGGCTCATGAGGAGAAAATGTGCAGATCATGTGAAGGAGAAAGTTATATTTTGTATTTTAGATGAATAAATTTGTGTTCTGTTGCCATCTCACTTCCACGTGCTTCAGAGAGGACAAGTCAGTCTCTCAGAGCATGATAAGGAGAGTCTCCGAGTCTTTGTGGCCTTCAAAGAGCCACACCCAGTGGCATCTCCCTTCTATAAGTCACCCCTGATCCCTCAGCCTCATCCCATCACCACCATGTTTATATCCCAATTATCACTCTTCTCCCTGTGGCAGAGAGCAAGGTCCCACTGTGAAGAGATTCTGGCGAGACCTGGAGCTTGAGGAAGGTGGAAACAGGAAGAAGCATTACATGAAGTCCTAGAGAATTAACAAGGTAGGGAACCAACAAGGCATCATCAGCAATCGCCTGGCAGGAATGACTCAGTTTAAGGTGGAGAGTCTGAAGTTGTAGGAAACCTGGACTGTACCACTACATGAATTTCTTTCCCAAAACCAGCCGAGTAAGCCTTGATTTCTATCACATTCTCTTAATGTGCTTTAAGTGAAAACAGTTCATAGACAATAGTGACAAATGTTTACAAGAGGGAAGTATAATGGGCAAATCATTTGTTTTTGATTTGTACTTTCATTATCAAAAGCATTTATTTAAAAAGCTTCTTCCCTGAGTTTGGTCTTTAGTACATGGATGTGTATACATATTTCCATTACTATGTTCACATTTGACACCGTTTGCTTTTCAGACCTTCTTGTTTTGTTGGCATGTAATCAAATTATTCCTGAAAATAAAAAGTATAAATCAAAGCAAATTTAGACAAGTTACCTAATCTCTTTGTGCCTCAATTTTGTCATCTCTGAAAGGAAGACAATAATACCTACAGAATGGATACAACAATTTTCTTCCAATTTTCTCACTCTCCTTACACTTCTGCCTCAAAATAGAAATTTCTGTTTCTTAGCGATATCAGATTGAAACTTTCTGCTCTCCCATGCTTCTCAGTAGGTTGTCCCACAGGAGGAGAAGCAATTTTTATAATTGGTGAAGTGGAGAGAGTCTGACATCTGTTAATCCATAGTTCTCTACTAGGCAGAGATAATGTGTTAGAGCTTGGTGTGTGTGTATATGTTCTTTCATTCTCTATTCCTCTATTTTGTTTAAGGAAAGACTAGCTGCAGTAATTGACCCCTAGCTTGGTTTCTTAGGACTCCTGTAATAAAATACTGTTGCTTCCTAAGAAATGGAGCTCGATGGATATTATGGAATGATGAGGAAGGAAGGAAGGAAGGAAGGGAGGGAAGGAGGGAGGGAGGGAGAGAGGGAACAGGGAGGGAGGGAGGAAGGAAAGAAAGGAAAGGAAAGGAAAAGGACTCTTTTAAAATGTGAAGCTACTAAGTTAACTGTATTCTCAAAGCAAATATTTATTTTAATTTAGTAGATCTGTCACTAGTGTTCTCTTTCCTGAAATCAGAACATATTTAAGTAACAAAGACAATATAGGCACTTACAAGCCTACCTTTTTAGTTTTCACCTGAAAAGGAAACAGAGCAGGTATTAGGCAGTCACCTCCTACTGGTTGGTGAGACTCCCAATAGAGACCTTGATATTTAAATATGTTTTTGTGTGTTCCTTTCTATCAGTTTGTAGTTGTGGTTCCTCTGCCTGCTCTTTTCAACTTTCAAATAAAGCTTGCCTTTCCATGAAAAAAAAACATTATGCTAAGTGAAATAAACTAGACACAAAAGGAAAACTACTGTATGATTCTATTTATATGAAATAGCTAGAAAAAGCAAATTCACAGAGACAGAAGTTTGGTTAGAGGACAGCAGGGGCTGAGTTGAGGGGGGAATGGAAGTTACTGGTTGAGTGGGAGTTTCTGTTTTGAGTGACAACAAAAGTTTTGGTAACAGATGGTGGTGATGATGGCGCACCACTGAAAATTCAATTAATGCCCCTGAACTGTACACTTAGAAAATGGTTAAATGGCAAATTTTATATTATAGATATGTTACCACAAAAAAATAAATTGAAAGAAGGGGGATGGGTGTGGATGAAAATGAGAGCACACTAATGTAAACTTTAGAGAGCAACACAAAAATTATCTCAGGAAAACACTACTGTTGACTCCAACCTTCCAAGACTGAGTGTGAAAAACATTACTAGCCTGCAGCTGTCTCTGAGATGTACCAGACTTTTAAAAAGCTACCCTGAGGGTGCAGCCACCTGCCCTTAGCCAAGTATCACATATGAGATCTTACTGGGACCAGGGCAAAGACAGAGCAGCTCCCTGCACAGGGACAGCTCCTTACAGCCCACCCTGTCCCCGGTGCAGCTGGGGCTCTCTCTTATCTTTAGGCCCCAGCATTTCACCTCCTTGATTTTATTTTAAGGACACTTTCACAGATGCAACTAATCCTATGGACTCCCAGGGTGTGTTGTGAATGAAGTAGCTTTCATAGAACCATTGGGTCTGACAAGCAGTGGCAGTGGGCAGCAGACCCCAATTTACTCTGCCAGAGGACTGCCTGGAGGAAGTGATGGGTGGTGGTCCATGAGGGATGCCCAGAGCGACCCAAGACCGCAGTCTACACAGCTAAGACATATGACAAGCCACTGCATGAGGACGTAAAAGAAGTCAGTATTCATGTCAGATACAGAAACAGTTGGACATTATTCCCATGGGAAAAGCTCTTGTGGGAAATCCTGTCATCGTCTCCTGGTACCTCTTATCAAAGGTTTCACTCTGTGCCACTGCAAAGTGATTGTTTCAGTCCCCAGTGATTCCTTCTTTTATCAATCATCCTTTGCTGTGATGCCATGTAATCTGGTAATGGAGATAAATTGCTTGTCTTAGCATCCTTCACAGCCTGGAAGGGTACACTCCTCAAGACTCGGTTCAGTTCTTCTGAGCTTAACATCTTGCCCATGAACTGGCTGGTCACTTCTACACTGGGTCTGATGTCCCGATGCAAGCCCATACATGCCACTCTCAGAAATTCTCTTCTCCCTTCATCATTGGCCAACCACGAACACGGTCAAACCCTGATCCACATGCCACATTCCCATGAAGGAGCCACGGCAAGTGTTGTGCAAATGACGCTGGATTTATGACACTCTTCCTTGCTCTCCAGAAATAATAACCAGAAGTAATAACATCTCTGGGATTTCTGATTATGTAAATAGTCTTTGGAACTGAAGAATGAGTTGGGGAAGAGTTGAATGGGGAGGTGCGAGGTGTAGAAGTGTGGGTGTTCTTGAGGGGGGTGGGAATGATTCTGCATCCACTCTAGCCCCTTTGCGTATTCTAGCCACAGTGAACGATGCAAGTCAAAACAGATTGGACCCGGCTGCAATCTCCTTTGGAGGGAATCAGACCAATGAAGTCCTATATCCAATTGGTTCCTGACTTTGGGTAAGAAAGTGTAATGACATCTCCATTCCTCACCACAGATTCATCCCACAAAGACCTCCGGTTGTTAATAGTGCCCATGGGGAAAGGAGCCCTTTTGGTCCATGTAAAATAAGCATCCATCCAAAATGTTTCCATCCCAGCTGTGTCTGGTTGTTCCACTGTTAGCAATCTTAGAAAGCAACTAGCTCTGTTTTCATCTGGGGAGTTCTTAAGAGAGCATCTGTGAACTTCCATGAGAAAA